>NC_136759.1:22131406-22216406 GCF_936440315.1 Barbus barbus | reverse complement strand
ATTTTATTTTCAGAACCAAGCAATTTCAGATTACCCAATGAATTTGACTCTGTACAGCTGCCCTACAGTGATAGTTGTAGTGGTTTGAAGCTCAAACTAGTCATGTTCTTAAGGGGTAGTTCACACAAAAATTTAATTTATCTCATTTTCTCACGCTTTCTTTCTTCTGTGGAACACAAAAGAAGACTCTTGAAGACAAAATTGGGACCCAAACAGTTATTTATCAAAATATCATCTTTGTTTTCCACAGAAGAAAGTCATGAAGGCTTGGAAGGACATAACAAATAATGATTTTCATTTAAGTCTAAGCTCTGAACTTCACAAGCCACGAGGGCCACATTCAAATACAACAAGCCTGTTGGGAAAATTAAGCTTGTATAAGTTCTTCATGCTGTTGCTTATCAATTAAGGTCAGTTTTGTTGCAGAGATTGAAGTTGAAGTGTTATTTTGATGTCTGCCACAGTGGCAAATGGTTTCAAAAATCGAGAAAGGACCTTCAGCCCTTTTCCATTACATTCCAAAATATTTTGTTTTGCAACACAGTTACATTTTTCTTAGGCCGTTCTCTTGCTTATGCAGCTCACTTTGACAGTACCTTATTAAAAAGCCAGATCTGCATTTGATTGAAATCCACAGTTGGTCTCATTAAAGACAAGTTGAGCCATCTTTCTTCACATTCTGTTCTCTCCATCTCCTCAGGTATGACAACTATGGGCGGCTGACAAACGTGACTTACCCCACGGGCAGGGTGAGCAGTTACCGCACTGATTCAGACAGTACTGTGCGGGTGCAAACCGAGAGCTCCAACAAAGAGGACATCACGGTCACCACCAATCTCTCGGCCTCAGGAACCTTCTACACGCTCATGCAAGGTAAGAATAGCTGCACTTATTGAACACATCCTAGAGGACAGTTCTTGGGAATTGGGTAAAATATTAGCCTAGGACATCGAGGTCCTAGGCTAGGACCTAGACACTATAATTAGCCTACTAATAAATAGTATTAGCCTAGACACTATTAATTCAGTACATTTCAAGGGTTAGTTCACAAAAATGAAATTCTGCCATCATTTACTCGCCTTCATGTCTTCAAGAAAAAAATAATTTTAAAAATCATGAAATGAAAGTAGTTAATATGACTTGTACTTTATATGTCAAGGCTTCTGAAGCCATTCAGTGGCTGTTGAATCAAGAACTGTTGAATCATTAAGTAACTGAAATGAACTCAAGAACTGGATAAAATAATGAAATGTATTTTTAAGCTAGTTCTTTTTAATTAATCATTTGTTCGTGTTCACACATCAGACTGAATGATTTGTGCGTGAATCGAAGTAATCAGTTTCTCAAGCTTACTCACTCTGAATTGAATGATTCAGTCATAGTGGTACATGAGTCAACAGCTCATTAGCGGGGAATATTATTAGTGAATATTTTTTTTTTAATTCAGAAAGGATCAGAAAATTACAGACATCTGTAACGTAAAGATATATTTTTTAAATAAATGCAGCTTTTAAAAAAGCAATCATGAAGCGGCACAACCATTTTCAACTAATACGCATCAGAAGAAATGTTTCTTGAGCACCAAATTAATATATTAGAATAATTTCTGAAGGATCATGTGTAATGACTGCTGAAAATTCAGCTTTGACATTTGACATTTGAAAATATTGTATATTTATTGTAACAGTTCACATTCACTATATTATTGTTTTAGGCTTTTTTTAAATCAAATAACATCTGTCTATAATAATTGTCAAATATAATAACTGTCTACAATAACTGTCAAAAACATGCAATTGTGAAGTGTATATTTCTGTCTGTATGGCTTTAGAAGACTTATAGTGTTCGAGTTCCAGTTTGATGGTCATATTTGGTCACTAAGAAGATTCTTCCAAATATCACATTATACAAAATATTACATCCAGAACACTTGGAAACAACATGATGGTGAATAAATAAAGGAAACAAAGGAACTGTTCCTGTCACCCAAAAGTAATTACTTCCTTTGTTCTCTTATACACTAGAAACTTAGTAGCTGTACATAAAGTAAAATAACTGTGAGGCAAAATTGATATGTTTGTGGGAAGCAAACAAGCCTCTTCTTCGTGAAATCAATAGAGGCATGAGTGTTTGTATTTTCTCTAAAATTGCAAGACCGCCCACTCATGAAGACAGAAGTCCAGATTGATTTCCTGTCCACCACTTTTGTTTGTTCCAGCCTCCCCTTTTCACCAAGCTCCTGCTTTTCCTGTCCGTCTTTGAAAACCAAATCTTAATCACTTTGGCCCTCGAGACAGAGGGGTGTGGTTGGGGTCAGGGGCCGCCATTCTAGCTTGTGATTTTCCTTGCATACTTTGGCATTTCGATATCCTGTTTTTCACCTAACCAAGCGCTCCATCGATTCCCAATAAATAGCTTTGAACTCCCTGTGCCCTGCTCTATTTCCTCAGAAACTGTAAAGATTTTTCTGCGCTCCTGTGAGCGTTTGATTTGAAGGGCTGTCCTCCTCCCCTGGGCTTCAATTGGTTTACCGACGACTGCTTCTGAGAGAAGAGGTAGAGGGCGTAAAATTCTGCTGGTGTTCTTATCCTAGACTAAACTAATGGTCACCTACGCTTGGTGACCTTGTCCTGGACATCTGCTGGAGAGAGAAAAAGAGGGCTTACTGCCAAACGCTTTGCTGCTAATTAATTCACTATTGTCTGCTTTGTAAACGGAAACCAGTTTGGCTTTAGCTCCAACACAGAGTTTCACGCACGCAATCTGGATATGCATTTCACGGAGGTGGTGACCTTGTGCTGTTTATTGACTTTCCAAGGTTGAGTGAGCATGTGTTCGATTTCCAGGTCATTCAGTCAGAGGTTTTTTTCAGGGCACCAATATTATTTACCTGAATAAGCCATCAAAAGATAAATATGCAAGAGCTGCTTATACAGTTGACATTGCTATGATCCAATTTATGCACAACTTTGTTCTTCTTCAAAGACGGTATAGAGGACGAAAAGGACAACTCATGGAGTTGAACCATTCAATGTGGCTTTAAGTCCTGCCTTTTAATTAAGAGCAAGCCAATTATGTTTTTTTAGAATTTTTTTAGATAAAGACGTTACATTTAAGATGCCATTGTTATCAGATATTATTTCAGAATTTTATGGAAGACTGTTTCTTCTTATAAATTGTGAGATAAAGTTTAAAATAGAAATAGTCATATCGTTAGATTAAATAAAAGTTAGATAAATTTGTAATTACAAGAAATTAAGTCACACTGCAAGATACCAGATACAAGAGTTGCAGCTGTTAGAAATAAAGTCATAATTACAAAATGTAAACTCAACTTTATTTGTCGCAATGGGACTTTATAAGAAATTTCCAAATTATGAGATATAGTCAAAATATGCAAAATATGAAGTTGCAACTGCTAGATACTAAATCACAATTATGAGATATAGTTAGATTTCAACAAATAAAGTTGCATTTATGAGAAAGTGTTACATTTTGAGATAAATTCACTATGAAATATAGTCACATTGCCAGATTTGAAGTTGCAACAGCTGGGAGACTAAATCACAATTATGAGATATTTTCAGATTTCGATAAATAATCTGACAAAGTTGCATTTAAGAGAAAGACACATTGTGAGATAAATTCGTAATGAAAAGGTCACATTGTGAGATAAATTCGTAATGAAATGTAGTCTCATTGTGAGTTATGAAGTTGCAGCTGCCATAAAAAAAGTTGCAGTTATGAGATATGAAGTCATATTTTGACAATGAAATTTGTGTTTATGAGAAATACAGTTGCAAAGTTGTGAGCTATAGTCTCAATTGCTTTTAGATGGGTATTTTTGTATACGTGACAGATGTATAATTTTAATTCATTTTAACAAACACAGGAAAATTTGTGTTATTCCTAATAATAACACAATTCCTTGTGGGAAGTCGTGGCCTAATGGTTAGAGAGTTGGACTCGTGATCCAAAGGTTGCGGGTTCGAGTCTCCGGCCGGCAGGAATTGTAGGTGGGGGGAGTGAATGTCCAGCGCTCTCTCTCCACCCTCAATACCACGACTGAGGTGCCCTTGAGCAAGGCACCGAACCACCAACTGCTCCCCGGGCGCTGCAGCATAAAATGGCTGCCCACTGCTCCGGGTGTATGTTCACGGTGTGTGTGTGTTCACTGCTGTGTGTGTGCACGTTGGATGGGTTAAATGCAGAGCACGAATTCCGAGTATGGGTCACCATACTTGGCTGAATGTCACTTCACTTCACTTCACTTCATAAAGTAGATATAGGCGCAGGTAGAAATTAGCTGCCTGAGAGCATTAGAATGATGTCTGTTGAGTGATTTGTTTAGCTGTAAAAGGACTGTTTTCTGTCACACACTGTGCCTTTCAATGTATTTAATTGGAATATAATTACTTTAAAGTATTTTTTTGTATTTGTTTTGTTTATTTTTAACAGGGAATGAGTGTAGCTAATTGTCAGCTAGCTACTTGTTAGCTTCACATGCTAACTTGTTTGTATGGCTGTTGTCTGCACGGCTTTTGCTAAGCAATTAATTCCATTTGACTAGTAATGAGTTTCATCAAAGCATTCACTGACATCTTCTCATTTGCTACGTCATTCTTATTAACAGTCTCTCTCGCATTCGCTGTCTTCGCTCTTTATTTCTCTCAGGTTCATCCCCATTTTTTCTTTCACTGTCTTCCATCTTCCGTGTCCCTCCAAAGTGCTTAGCGAGACCACCTGGGATGGAGACAGACAGTTTCAGATTTAGTTGCATCTCAGTTGCCACAGGCAGACGGCTTCAACTATGATAGCTTTCTGCCTCTCTTTCTCTCTCTCTCTCTCTCTCTCTCTCTCTCTCTCTCTCTTTCGGTCTTCTGAGGGCAACTCAAGACTAACTAGGCTTTGAATCATCCCTTTGTTTCGCTGTCTGTCTGGTCTTGTTCAACAAACAGTGGTGTCATAAATTCGGCTGCCATTTTGAGAGCAATACAGCATGTAACCAATGAAGGGTGGAGATTAGTCATAGTCTGTAAAATTCTGTCAGCTTTTACTGATACTGTTGGATAATAATTCCACAAGGTTTTTGCACTATATATGAGACTAGTTTGTTTGTCTTTAAATCGTAGATCAAGTCAAAAACAGTTACTACATTGGTCTGGATGGCTCCTTGCGTCTGGTATTGGCCAACGGTATGGAAGTGGCTCTTCACACGGAGCCTCACCTGCTGTCAGGAACAGTCAACCCGACCATAAGCAAGAGAAACGTCACTCTGCCCATCGACAATGGACTCAACCTGGTGGAATGGAGACAACGGAAAGAACAGGCACGAGGACAGGTCACAGTTTATGGACGCAGACTCAGGGTAAGAACGTCACAGAATTTTCTTTTTCTGTTTTTTTCTCTTATGTGTACATGAATTTCAGAGTCTAATTATTTCTAAAAAGCTGTCAGTTCTGTGCTGTTACAGGAAAAGATGGTAATAGCAGTGGGTTTTTTTGTTTTTGTTTGTTTTTTTACAGGATCACATAGCCATTTTAGCACAAATGTTATTAGACAGCATGTGGAAGTATTTTAGACACATTCAAGAAAAAATTATGAGAGCCATGAAGCCCGCTGGCAACATATCCAAAGCCAAATTATTAGAAATTAATCCAAAAGCTACTATTTATACTGTTAACAAACTATTTATTCATTTACAAAATGCTTTTTATATCCCAAGCAATTTGCAATAAATAAGTAAATGCATCTAATCTTGTAAATTGAGTATCTAGTTGTCACAAAATTCAGAAACAATTCCATAGAAACCAACACTTTGAAAATTTAAAGCTGCAGTCTGTAACTTTTTTGTGTTCAAAATTGACAAAATGTATATAATAAGCGAGTACACCATGAATCCATTTCCAAACTGTGTTTTTCGCTTGTCCTAAATCACTACTATACACCTTTAATAAGTGTTATATTTGGACTATTTTAGACTGGTTCGGGTAGGTACCGCTGCAAAGTATCCCAGAACCTGCGTGATTCTTCATAGACATAAACAGAGAGAAGTAGTTCCGGCTACAGTGTTCTTCCGCAAGACGCACGCAATTCTGTTTACTAGCCGCTAGAGCGCCAAAATTTACGAACTGCAGCTTTAATAATTAAAATTTATGCAGTTGCATTGTCAAGATACTCTGAAAGTATGGCGTGTAGCAAATTATCTTAAAAGGGGAATATTAATAATTAATCATAATTCGTTATAATTAATTATGATATTTGGATGAGTTAATAGAATTGGCTTGATAAAGCAGAATTTACAGTACAATCAATTGACCAGGCCGTCTAGCGAACGCTCAGTATTGATTTATTATGAATTCAAAGAAATCTTCATTTCCAGGGTAAGGGAAATACCCTTTTCTAAGGTACTGTAATACTCAGAGCATGTAACAAGATCAAAATCATTAAATTGACTTTGTTGCAAGCAGGGAATCAGAAACCAATACTCATTTGTATTGTGCACAAAGTTTATTAACTAAATCACAAACATATAACTAAACAATCACACACACACACACACACACACGCACACGCACACACACACAATCACGCATACGTGGTACATGGGAAGGGTAGGTGACGTTGAATGAATGAAACCGGACAGAAACAGGGGGAATGAGGCGGAGTTGACCATCTGAAAGAACCATCAGTCTCTAATTCAAAGCGCAGTTTACGATAGCTTACAACAAACCTCTGTGTGGTGAAACGAACGATACTTGCATTTGACTGTGGAACGAGGTTGTTCTTGACTCTGTGGTGGTTGAGAGAGTCCTCTCTCTCCTAGATAAGCACATGGCTGGATGTAAAATGGGGCCTACAGGCCCTGTGGGCCGCAGTGGAACTACAGGCCGCAATCCTGAGATGAAGATGCAGAGGCTACCAGGAGTGGGGAGAGAGAAATGTCTGATCAAGGGCATTTCCATGATGGTGAATTTCAGGGTTGAGTGAAGACAAACTCCAGTGGTGTTAGTCTGACTCTTTGTGGTCAAGAGCCATCTTCCCAGGCTAGGGAGATGGCACACGGCTCTATATGTTGGGGCCTGCCAGGCACGCCCGCACCGGCTCAGGCTCTCCATGAGTCCAACCACACGGGCAGCAATTGGGAGATTTAGCAGAAAAGAGCACGGACCTGTGTGTGAGCCCTTTAAAGTAAGGGAAGTATCCCACCTATCAGGATGCGCTTGACCAATGAGAAAGGCTGAATTTCCAAATGGGAGGCTTGAAATATTGGGGGGTTTTATGACCCTTTGTCTGAGAGCATGGTTCGAATGGCTCTGGTAGTCTATACTTTAATTAAATTACAAACACACATAGCATTCTATGAGGAGGTGGTGTACACCAAAGTGTGCATCATCAAATTAGCATTAGTTTGGTAGGAGACACGATATAGGTGGGGTTACATTAACTAGTACTTCACTCATAAAGCAGGCATACAACAAAATGCAATGCAAGGGACACTATACAAGACAGTTAAAATCATACACACAATGTCCTGAGATGCATGTTTATTCGTAGAAAGGTTTGTCAATGAGTAAAAGGAGGAAAGTTCTGTTTTTATAGTCATTGCATGGGTTTCAGAAGGGTCTGTTCTTACTGCACTTTGCATCTCGCATACTTCTGAGCAATACAACAGATGGTTTCCCTGGTAACTGAGCACTTTAGGGTGCTCTCTCGGGGGAAGGGTCCATAGACCCTCACAGATTGTTTGTTGAATGAGAGGGTTTCATTATTAAATTCTCATTGTGTTTTGCGAGACCAACCGTACAACCTACCTATCATCAGAACCTCACATAGTCAGGTAATTGTGTTCAGACCCCCACGTTACCTCAACATTGTCATCTGCTCATCCTGAGTTAATTTTACGCAGACACAGTTCCATACCTCGCAGTCACACCTCCATATAGCAGCTCATCTGAGCATCAAGGCCCCTGTACTTTCAGTAATTGCTTCTCGAATATGATTTCTACAGCTTCTTTTCATCAGTCTCAGTCACACGCTGCGCCTGTCCTTTAGACTGATCACTCTTAATATGGCTGCCCCATAGAGTCTAGCCAGGCCTTACCGGTCAAATAGCCTTCCAAGGTCAGTTGTGTGTGTCTCAGTGGCCGATCCATCATTCAGCAGCCGTGTCTCTGAGGGCTGAGGTCACCCTGAGGGCTGAGGTCACCGCCTAGGGCAGGGTTGACTCTCTCGTGTTCAAAACCCTGAGGGTTTCCTCAGACAGCATCTGATGTCTTTATAATTCTTGTGCTGCCAGTACTGGGACCACCTTACAGCTTTTGCAAGATGATATATGTGCATATACAGATTACCATTTACAAGTTTGGGGTCAGTAAGATTTTAGCAATTAATATTTTTATTCAGCAAGAATGCATTAATTTATCAAAAATTTATAGTAAAACATTTATGATGCTACAATTGATTTCTATTTCAAATAAATGTTGTTCTTTTGAACTTTCTGTTCATCAAAGAATCCTGAAAAAAAATGCATAATTTATGTAAAAATATTAAGCAACACAACTGTTTTCATCAGTGATAATAATAATAAATATTTCTTTGAGCATCAAATCAGCAGATTTAGGTTTCTGAAAGATCATGTGACACTGAAAACTGGAGTAAAGATGCTGAAAATTCATCATGACATGAATAAATTACATTCTAAAATATATATATATTTTAAAACAGTTAATTTTAATTTGCATAATGCAGTTATGTTTTGTGCGTTTGTGTGTATTGTATTATAATGTATATACTATACTGTGTGTGTGTGTGTGTGTGTATATATATCTGTATGTATGTATGTATGTATGTATGTATGTATATATGTATTAGTGCTGTCAATCGATTAAAAAATGTAATCGCGTTAATCACAAATTTAAAATACTAGGACTTACCTGTAAATGTGTTGAAATAAAGGAATGCATGACAAACTAGTTTAAGGAAGCATAACCTTTCACATCCCTGCAAGGTATGAGACATAATCCTTATTATTATATATATATATATATATATATATACAGTATATATACAGTATATATATAAGATTTGTGTACGATATATGAAAACCCCTTTGAGTGCAGACTGTAGAAAGGCTCGGCTTAGAAGTATGAGCCAAAGGACAATCTGTACTGAAATCATTGAGCCACCTTGAGTGACGTATCAAGTGATATTATGTGAGTGGATGAGTGGGTGAATGTGTCAAATTGTATGTGTGTGTGTTGTATGAGGGGTGAAGCTGCTGGCTGTGAGGATGTTTGTCAAGTTGATATGAAGCCAAGAGAATTAAGGGCAGAACAGAAAGAGATTTAAATGGACACATTTGCAAAAGCATATATGGTATTAAAATGACTCTTTAAAAATTATATAACAATTATTTCAACCATACAGTATATCAGCTACTTGTAATGTGTGCATCCATACGCTTTCCCACAGTTCAGTTAACAAAGCTTCTATGAGGCGTGATACTAACTGAAAGATAAAGGCTTTCACTAACAATACCGTGATGCATAACGATCCATTGACTCGTTAGATTTATATCGCAGTGTGTTTCGAATGAAGATGTAGTTGGTGATACCCAGCCCTAGTAGAAATGTGGGTCACTAGCAGCCTGAAGTATTACTGTGGTCACATGTCCATCACACTGGCTACTACACACCACCAAGAACAGCTGCCAGGCCACCGAAATTATTCTTGTCTCCATAGCAACCACATCTCTTGACAACAACAGAGCTCTGGAAAAATAGTAGCGTAGATTGTCCCCTCACAGCGAGCTCAAATCCCAAAAACCACTGAAGGCTTAAATGCAAGGCCTCGACTGACAGTTCTCTAAATGTTTGCTTTACATTATTAGAACGGTGTCCTATACTGCCTCCAAACAAACAAAACCAACACGTGGACAAGTGTGTTTACTGAAGGAAGCGACAAATCACACTGAGCAAACAAGATTACCACAGCAGCGGATGGGGGAAAATTATTAATGAATGGCAAAGCGACAAGCAAATATTGAATTTGAAGAACAAAAACTTGAATACATTTTTTATGACAGCGGAGAAGAAAATCAAATGCTTTTTGACAGATTTGTTGACTTTTCGAATATGGAATGGGACATTTCAATTATTGATGGTTATTTATGAAAACAAACGTTACTTACAAGTTGTTTATTCACTGGCAAAAGTGCATTAGTGACAGTCCTAAGATATTCTCGTAATTAGCGGAGTTATGAAAAAAAGTGTTGTCTTTTGTTCCTAGTTTTAATCATTGTTTGGTTGACAAACAGGAGTCGGGTAATCTCAAAGTAGTTGTATTTTGATCAGCAAAGCATGCAAATTTCATCCGGCTGTCAAAGAAGGGAGGGAGAAACATGGCAAGTGTCTGTCTAACATTCCCCAATACTGTGTGTGAATTATACGATAACCTTTCTGGAATTTCAGTCAGCAAAACATCAACTATAAAGGTTAGTTCATCCAAAAATGACAATTTTGTCATTTACTCTCATGTTTTTCAAACACATATAACGTAGTTTCTTCAATGAAAGACTAAAGGAGATGTTTTACAGAATGTCCATGCTTTTTCACCTGTGACCGGTTTCTTATTATTATTATTAATGTTGAATATTATTAATGCTTGTTATAATGCTTGTTGAATATTATTAATGTGCCTTATGTAACATGTAGAATAATATGGTTTAGTGTAAGTACACCCTACTTTTTGTCTTGATGTCCTTTTTGGGGGTTCTTAGACACTTCCTCAAACCCTGTTTTTCCCACTCTGCCCCTGTCCAATCTTCTTCCTCCCGCCATATCTGCTTTCCTAAAGCTTAGTCCATTTAAAGGAATGTCCAATTTAAGACATTCCCCTTGAGTGGGTTTCCATTCTCCAGAGACCCAGGATCTCACTGCCAAAAGAGCTTTTTTTTCCAGTCCGTTGGGCCTCTGCTCAACCAGAGCCTGGCATCAGCATCCAGCCTTCCCTTTCATTCTCTCCATTTTTTTTTTTCTTTAAACCCATCGCTTAAGTCCCCTGTCATCCTACTCTGGACAAATCGGCCCTTGACAAAAGTTCTCTCATCCTCAGAGCCATAAAAACCTGGATTTTTGATGCCTTGAAATGTCTAGTAAATAACACTTAAGTGAATTGTGTGACCAAAAAGAATAGCAGAAATAATAACTATTTTCGAACTGGTTTTCGAACGAGATGGATGGATGGATGGATGGATGGATGGATGGATGGATGGATGGATGGATGGATGGACAGATGGATGGACAGATGGATGGACGTATGGATGGATGGATGGGTTGACAGATTGGTAGATGATAGACAGATTGACTGATTCTTTGAGTAAACTCTCAATCTTGATATCTTCAGATAAAAGAGTCAAGCTGTATTTGAAAAAGCTAGAGTGAGAGAAATAGGGGCCATGTTCATCAGTAGGTGGGTGAGGCTTAAAGGAGTGGGGAGGGAAAAATATCTGCCCTTTATTCTGTCAACCTCTTTGTTCTGTCACCCCCACCGGGAATTCTCCCATTCATGCTTTTAATGTAAAATAATCCTCTCAATTAGGTATTAGTGACATTAATTGGCCCCAGTGTAATTGTCCCTTCACAGATGAGAGCTCCCAGCATGCCCACGAGAAGGAGAGAGAGCGAAAGCTTGCTTGCTGCTCTTCCCCCCCGTCCGCCATACCACTGGACCAAAGCCAACAACAACTCGCAAAATCACTTTAAGACTCTGTTAAGCCTTGCCAGTAGTGAGCCAAGCTGGGTACCAGAGTACCTGATGAGAAAAACCAAGATCAATTAAGGACACATTACACTGATAAGAGATATGGGGAAATGAGTGTTTAATTTTAATGCATTTCAAAGACTGTTTGGCCCAAACTTCCAGATGGTTGTTTAGTCAATACTCATTCAACCCTGTAGACATAATACAACAAAGTGGTATGCTTGGAAAAAATAAAGTTTTACAGCAAATTTTGAGTTTGCATTCATGCCAGCGTTAGAAACAAGCTAATAAGCATTTTTCTTAAATATATTAGCTTAAGTTTATAGTACTTTCGGGTTACCAAGTGGAGTAGAGCGATTTTTATTTTTGCATTGTGATTGGGGAATTCGTGGCCTAATGGTTAGAGAGTCGGACTTGCAATCCAAGTCTCGGGCTCGAGTCTCTGCGGGTTCGAGTCTCGGGCCGGCAGGGATTGTAGGTGGGGGGAGTGAATGTACAGCGCTCTCTCCACCCTCAATACCACGACTGAGGTGCCCTTGAGCAAGGCACCGAATCCCCAACTGCTCCCCGGGCGCCGCAGCATAAATGGCTGCCCACTGCTCCGGTTGTGTGTTCACGGTGTGTGTGTGTTCACTGCTGTGTGTGTGCATGTTGGATGGGTTAAATACAGAGCACGAATTCAGAGTATGGGTCACCATACTTGGCTGTATGTCACTTCACTTCAATTCTCAACAACAAGTGTAGGTTCTTTATGGACCTCAGGGTAGCCACTGGCCATCTGGCAGACCGGGCATTTTCCCGCTGGGCCGGTTTAGGATTTAGGATTAGGATAACTTCTATATCTATATCACACAAAGAGTACCGTTTTTCTGCAGATATCAGCATGAACAGTTAATAATCATTTCATACAAGTTCAGTAAAGCAATAAGTGACTTACATTTTAGACTTATTGCTTGTTTTTGCTCAATTTTGCCAAAGAAAATAGTTCCAAACAAAGATCACAGCACTGTTTTGCGTCTCTGAGCAATGGACGGTGTACTTATAGAATGAATCCCCTTTTTGAACGAAAACACAACATTAGCCCTATTTATGCATCCGTAACTGCAGAATATTTATATATATATATATATATATATATATATATATATATATATATATATATATATATATATATATATAATATATTTGGTTCTTTTCCATTTTGCATTTACTTGTACTTTTACTTTCAATACTTAAGTACGTTTAAATATCAATAAATATCATATGCTTTAAGACTTTTACTCAAGTAATATTCTAAACGAAGACTTCAACTTCTACCAAAGTCATTTTTTGGTAAGATACCTGTACTTTTACTGGAGTATGGCTTTTGGGTACTTTATACACCACTGCACACACACACACATACACACACACACACACACATACACACAAACACACAGGATGCCTTCTTATGCTTTTAAAGGTTCATCCAAGGAGTTTACAAATTTGACTAAGTAAGTTTACAGTTTATTTAATGCTATACTATGGGAAACAGTGATCATCTGATCAACAATTTATCATGTCTCTTCCCTTTCTCCCTCAAACACACAGGCACATACACAGGATGTCATAATTATATAGGCCTATAGTTTTAGGATTCATCAGTATGGATTATAGTTTTATTATATTAATAAATTACACTTTTTAAAAGTTTTTAATGTGTCAACTCTCACTCTTTCCTGTCTATTATTATATGGCTTTAGTGCTTTTATGGAATAGGAGCTGGTATACATATTCAAGGGCGTGCAAAGATGGGTAGTATTTTGATCGTATGTAGTGGGCCGGTCTGGGCCAAAATGCCAGGGCCGATTTTTTTTGTCCCAGTCCAGCCCTGGTGAACCTGCTGGTACAATGTTGATATTTAGTTAGGTCTAGCTGGATGCCCCATTTATTATCCACCAATACCCAAATTCACATCGCAGCAATAAAGATTCTAGTGCATTGTGCCAAGGGTTGAAGGTATTAAGGCCTCTAAATCCTTGATCGCCCCCCGCTTTGACCTGTGTCTGTCTTTGGGATTACTAGCAATGTAGGACTAGTTCTCAGCTCTGATCTCAGCATGTTCCGGGGTCAGAGGGCTCGGCACATTCGGACTGAGCCAAAAACTCAGTATGACATGTCATTCAAACAATGTAGTGGGCTTTGAACTTCATATGCACCTCAAGTGTCATTGTTTTCCTCCTGCTTCAAATACAATGGAAGTGGAAATCTACCCCGCAATAATTCCTTGACGAATGATTATACTGAACTGAGTACTTCTCTTACTCTTTTTGTGTTAACATGCAGCAAACAGAGAAATTAGTCAATTAAAAAGCTTGTGGCCTTTAGAGGTATGCAGTTGAAAGTAAAAAATCATTAGAGTAAACCATAATTTGAGCTTCAGCGGAGACAGTTCATGCTATCAAGCCCATGTGTTGAATTCAGAGGCCTAATCTTCCTATCTTCCTTTTTATGGTTTAGGTTCATAACAGGAACTTGTTATCCATGGATTTTGACCGAGTAACCAGGACTGAGAAAGTCTATGATGACCATAGGAAATTCACTTTGAGGATCCACTATGACCCTGCGGGAAGACCTACTTTGTGGGCTCCAAGTAGTCGGCTAAATGGTGTCAATGTCACATACTCACCAGGTGGCCACATCGCAGGCATCCAGAGGGGCACTATGTCTGTCCGAATGGAATATGACCAAAATGGGAGAATCACTTCAAAGATATTTGCAGATGGAAAGTCATGGAGCTACACCTACCTTGAAAAAGTAAGTATCTTTATCTGGAAAATTATCAGGTTGAAAAATAGTTGCTAGTTCTCTTTTTTTCTGAAGAGATCTTTTTGATGAACCCTGTTAATTTGTTACATAATAATCATTTAGCAATGATCCCTGTCTAATGTGTAACTTGTGTTGCATGCATTGTTACCGCATGCAGCCCGACAACAAATTGTTCCTAAAATATCACTGAGAATAAAAGTAAATTCTTGTTAAAAGTCTTGTTAATCAGAACCAATATCTGAGAAATGCAAGACCTTACCCCGTGTAATTCGAAAATGGCAGCTGTTTAGTACATGGAAGTGCTGACATCCCAATACATGGGTTTAAAAGTATTGATTGTAAGCTCTAAATTCACTCTATTTAATGTTTCTTGCCATTCTAAAATGACCATGTGCTGCTGGTAAGATCAATAACTTCAAAGTATAAAAAAAGGAGAAGAGCTGATTCCTGTTAAAATATAAACTCCAGAATATCCTCCTACTGACCTCCATATAGGGTGATATTATTAAAACTGGTATCAGGGGAGGGGGGGTATGATGACTTAATCCTCACTAAATGAGATTTTGCCCTTCTTCATTTTTCAGTCAGGGTTGTAGAGCAGCATATTTGTAATTTTTATGCACCCTGAAGTGATTATGTGACACTCTACAGTTTGTTGTGCAGTTAGTCATGTGGTGCAATGTGACTCCTGGGTACTTAGTGACCTTCACTTTCACTGGGTTGAGAATTTCACATTTAACTGTTTGAAGTGCTCTCAGAATGTGTTGGGAATTACTATGCTTCATTAAATCATCTTACTGAGCATCATTTTGTCATTTTCCTTTGGCAGTCCATGGTGCTGCTGCTATACAGCCAGCGACAATACATCTTCGAGTTTGACAAGAACGATCGCCTCTCTTCAGTAACAATGCCCAATGTGGCCAGGCAGACCTTGGAGACCACCCGTTCCATCGGCTATTACAGAAACACATACAAGCCACCTGAGGGCAACGCCACAGTTTTGCAAGATTACAGCGAAGATGGACTGCTTCTGCAAACCATCCACCAAGGAACGGGGCGTAGAGTCATCTACAAGTATGGGAAACTCTCCCGTCTGCTGGAAATACTTTATGATACAACACGGATTGCCTTTTCTTACGATGAATCTGCAGGCATGCTGAAAACGGTGGGGCTTCAAAGTGAAGGTTTTGCGTGTACCATACGCTACAGGCAGATCGGACCACTCATCGACAGACAGATCTTTCGTTTCAGTGAGGAGGGCATGGTGAATGCTCGTTTCGACTACAACTATGACAACAGTTTCCGGGTCACCAGCATGCAAGCGGTCATCAATGAAACCCCCTTGCCTATTGACCTCTACCGCTATGATGACGTCTCAGGCAAAACAGAGCAGTTTGGCAAGTTTGGAGTAATCTACTATGACATTAACCAGATCATTACCACAGCTGTCATGACTCACACCAAACACTTTGATGCCTATGGACGAGTTAAAGAGGTGCAGTATGAGATTTTCCGTTCGCTGATGTTCTGGATGATGGTACAGTATGACAACATGGGGCGAGTGGTGGCCAAGGAACTTAAAGTGGGGCCCTATGCAAATACGACCCGTTACACCTATGAGTATGATGCTGATGGCCAACTCCAGGTGGTGTCCATCAACGACAAGCCTCTTTGGCGCTACAGCTATGATCTGAATGGAAATTTGCACCTCCTTAGTCCTGGTAATAGTGCCAGGCTTACACCGCTACGCTATGACATTCGGGACCGCATTACTCGATTGGGTGACGTGCAGTACCGGTTGGACGAGGATGGATTCCTCAGGCAGAGAGGCAATGACTTCTTTGAGTATAACTCTGCTGGGTTGCTTGTTAAAGCCTACAACAAAGTTAATGGATGGACCATCAAGTACCGCTATGATGGCTTGGGCAGGAGAGTGTCCAGTCGATGCAGCCAAGGTCACCATCTGCAATTCTTCTACGCAGACTTGTCCAGTCCCACCAGAGTCACGCACATGTACAATCACTCAAGCTCAGAGATCACCTCTCTCTACTATGACCTTCAGGGCCACCTCTTCGCCATGGAGTTGAGCAGTGGAGATGAGTTCTACGTGGCCTGTGATAACATCGGTACACCGTTGGCTGTATTCAGTGGTGCCGGTCTCATGATCAAACAGATCCTGCACACAGCTTTTGGAGAAGTGTATTTGGACTCCAACCCAAGTTTCCAGTTAGTTGTAGGCTACCATGGTGGCCTCTATGAGCCCCTTACAAAGCTTGTCCACATGGGACGCAGAGATTACGATGTTCTTGCAGGCCGATGGACCACACCTGACCATGATGTTTGGAAGCGACTCAACAGCAACAACATTGTGCCCTTCAACCTCTACATGTTTAAGAACAACAATCCACTGAGCAACAACCAAGAAACCAAGTGCTACATGACAGGTAAACACACAATTTCTTAAATCTTGTGTTGGAACACACTGAGGTTAAAATTATATAATACATCCGTCCATCTATCTATTATGCAAATTGCTTGTCCTATGTAGGGTCATAGGGCTGAGGAAGCCTATGCCAGCACCTCAGGCCAAAGACTGGGAGGGCTATTAAATAGCCTGTTAATAACTTAACTGTTACATTTTACCTTCAACAATCTAAAACACCATGAGCAGCTGGTGCCAAGAATCTTTACACTAGAGTGATTATTTTTCAGGCTCTCGTCCCAGCCCCAGCTTGAGGTGATCTTGCCTCCACATACACTGTTTGTGAGAAATGACAGCACAACAAAGTCCCCTTTGTTCTTCATTCAGGTTATTCCTCTGAAATATCCCATCAGTCTTTGCTTCCCCAGCCTGTGCGGGAGGTAAATAGTAGTGAATGCTCCCCAGTGTTAGACAAATAACACAAAGGAGTCCATGGAACTAGAAGCTAGGGGCCGATTCACTTTTCTCTCCACTTGAAAGTGAAATCGCAGCCTTACTCAAAGAAAGTAAAATATTATAGTCACATTTGTAGTCTATAACAGTGAATGAGTGCTGTATTTTGACTGAAATCAAAGCCTTGGTTTGTGCCCTTGCTATCAAAGGAAATAAACGCTATAGAATCACAATATCAGTTGTTTATGTTAGAGAAGCCTTGTTCTAGTGTGTTCCATTGTTTATTTCCTTTGAGTATCCTTTCGAAAAGATTTGTGGTGAGATGAACAATTGTTCTCTGAAAATTCATATGCAACATTCATAAACTGAACTTATTTGTAGTGCTGCAGCAACCCTGCTCCTAACTCTTACCTTGGATGCAGCAAAAGTGAACCTCGTGAGCCTTTTCCATAACAATTTTTACCTTTCATATAGCACCACTACAAAATACTATACCTGGTTACTTGCTTATGTTATGTTACTCGCTTAGCATTGGTGTGTTTCTTTTGATTTTACTTGTAAAAATCTGGTTAATTTTGCTCACCAGCAAATAAGCACATACTGGTGCACCAACTATACCAGAACTAACCAGCATTTTCTAAACTGACAGTTTTTTCTGTCTTTTTCAGAAGGATATAGCATATGTATGCTAATATTACTGCGGACTAGCCATATTTCAAGCTCAGCTAAACACCTAGCCGCTAGGCTGTAGCCTACATCATTAAAGTTAGCTTTGAAGAGGGAAATCTAAAGATTCTGCTGGATATTAGATGTACTTGAGTGGGCTGTCAGCCTTTTATGAATGATGGCATTGACATTTTCATTCTTCTGAAATACAGAAGGGTCCTTTCATTGTCCTTAATCAAATACATATTTAAAACAACCCTGTCAAGTGACACAGCCTTAAATAAAGGAGCAGGCATCAGTGTGCACTTCATTGTTATAGCAATGTCTCTTCTATCCATGACTAATGTATTTGATGCAGCAGGGAAAAATCCAAAGGCCATTTGATTTTGGTAAGGTTCATACTCTCTGTATATTATAGTATGATTCGCTATTCATGCTAATGCCTATGAATATGCACAAAAACAAAAATACATATTCTGATTATAGAAAGGGTGACAAAGCATGAAATATGTATGATCATCAAGCACACCAGCCGATCTCATACATCAAGTTTCCCACCTGCCGGATGTAATTTTATCGGGGGTTTTTTGTGTGTGGACAAACTCCTACAAATGATCATCTTTTTTTTGGAGATTTGCCACTTGTGGAGGATTAATCATATTTAGTCCAGTCTCTGAAACTAGTGTTGCCTGTAATTACTGCAGGAGCTTATTTCAAGAAGGAGCTCACTTGGCATGTGTCCTGATTTGCAATGAATCACACTTTTGTGGTGTAGTTCACCCAAAATCGAGTAAATTATTATACAGGCATTATCACTGAGTGCTGCAGTTACCTTTTGCTCTGCTGTAAGTGTATTTCATCGCAGCATTTATCTTTCAACAGATGTTAACAGCTGGCTAGTGACATTTGGTTTCCAGCTATACAACGTCATCCCTGGCTACCACAAACCTGCCACAGACACCATGGAGCCTTCTTACGAGCTCATTCACACTCAGATGAAGACTCAGGAGTGGGATAGCACCAAGGTAATTCATCCAACAAATTTGTCTTTTTGTTTGCCCACCTCTTTAAAAACACACCTAGCCTTTGACTCCAACTTCAGACTTTATTTGCAGTACTTTGACATTTTAGTTTGCCGCTTCCCAAAGGCGTTCACAGCAATCAACCCAGATGCTCGTGCGAATAAGCCTGGCCTCTGCTCTGGCTCCTCAAGCCAAGGGAAAGGGGTCAAGCTAAAGAGCCCTTGTAATAGGACTGCCATTAGGGAAATTCACTCCAAATTTCCTGCAGCAGCAGCCATTGATTTCAGCTCAGTCTTTCACACTCTTTAGCTCTCTAAAAGATGTTGTCTCCCTCTCTTTCCCTATCTTTATGCTTCTTTGTCTCAATGCTCCCTGTTTTTCTCAGCCTCAGACATGCACTGATTATCGAGCCTCCTTTAAGCCACCTGAATAATTAAGAAGCCAGTTGGACATAGTGGCGGCTGTTTTGGCTGTTGTTAAGGACACCTTACCTCTTAAGCTGTTCTGTCTCAAACTAATGGTTCTTTCGAGAAGATAAAGGGTATATAGGACTTCACAGTATTATTGGTAGCTGATTTGTAAAATACATTTGGGGAGTTGGCATATCCTTCCATGTGAAATGCTGTACTCCATCTAAAATTATTTTAAATAGATTTTTGCAATATTATCACAGTTTTCAATATTGATAATAGTTCAACTTTGCCATTATTCTATATTAAAATATAGAACAACAAAACAGTTCTTTTAAATTGTAGCATTGTTTTACTGTATTTTTATCAATTAATTAGAAAAACAAGAAATTTTTTAATGTCCAGAAAGCTTAATAGAAAGTAATGAAAATATATATTGTGCCGATAGCGTTTTATAAAAGCCAATTGTGCTGTGATGTAAAAGTTTTGTTGTACTGCCCACCCCATAGATGTATAAAAGCAACTTAAACTACTTGAATTTTAAAACTGATAACTTTTATGGTAAGTCCAATCACAATCCAGATGGTAAGAACTTCCATTCCACGCATTAAACAGTATAAGCAGCACAACCTCAAACTATCAGGCTCTATAATAAGCAAGCATTTGAGGCTAAGCGACATGGGTGAGCTTCAGACAGCTGAGATATGAGATTTTAAATCTAATGTGATGGAGCTATTTGAAGCCGTCAGCCTGGCAGGTTTCATATGGCTTTCAAACATTCAAGGAGAACTGAAGTATCCAACAAAGGACTTTCAAGTTTTAGATAGCCCAGATTTTGTTTTTATTTAGTAGAGTTGTGAGGGAAAACAGTCTCTTTCAGAGAGTACTTTTTGGTTTTAACGGTCATACAGACTCACCTACCAACAAAGGATCTACTCTTTGTTGTAGAAGGTATTAAACCAGACTTGTCCTAATGAATTCTCTTTTGGGAACCAATCATTATAATTTAATGAAGAGCACACGGTCTCCTCTTGTAGTGTGCTCTTGCATACAACTCTGTTTAAATTGGCAGGGTGTGTATTTAAAAAGTCTCCACCGATGCAAAACATAAAAACGATTACTTGTGGCCATTGGATCGAACCATCAACAGAGCAGGAAATAAACTTTTCTAGTGTGACCACTTCTCAAAACCTGCGAAAAGTTAAAAGAATTGCACTCGAAGGTTTGTTTCTTTGGGAGTGGTGTGAGTCGACTTCAAATTAACTTGGACACAATGCAAAGATGCAACTATGGACTCTGGCAGCAATCTCAACCCTCAAGGGAGACTCCCACTCTATCATGTACCTCGTAGGGTTCCTCTCCTATGGGAACCTCAGAAGTGCATCCAATACCACTTTCAAGACTGCTCTCAAAAGAGCCTAATTCAATTCCAGACCCTTGCTTGAATTTTCCATTTCAAATGTTTTTTTTTTTATATTCTTTACGAGACCGTAAAACTTTTGAATGTTTACTCTGAGACTGAAACTTTACTGTCAAAGTGAGACAGAAAAAGAACAATCTGTGTCCCGCAGCCCTTTGCATAGCCAAGCCTACCGAGTTACCCATAAATCCGCTCTCTCTAGCTCAACCCCACACGCAGATTTGTCCCTTTTATTAGGGGGCAGTAAACAATTCTAATTGCCAACCAATTTGCTTTTTGGCAATGTAATTGTGGGGTCATTTATGGGCTTTTAAAGCTGCTGCATTAAAAAAAAAAATTACTAATGGCCTTGCAGCTGTACTGCTGCTCTTTTGAGAGTCTAAAGTGGGTTGTTTATGCCATAATGCCCATGTTACATTTACAAGACCTGCAGTGCAGAGTATCTGAAGGCATAGTGGAAATGTCCCTTCATTACCAGTAACTATTTTTCCTCCAATTTCTTTCTGGCTGAAATTTCATATTATGCAACTATTAACAAACCTACTACCTAGTACCCACACAAGAACAACTGAATGAGTCTTACAAAGAACATGGGTTATATTAAAATTAATATGGCTTATTTTCATGACAATTAATTATCTCCAAGATCTCATTAACATTGGTATTACCAAATTAACATTATGATTAAATAATTATAGACACTACAACTATGGTGTACTAATGTAATAATGTAATTTACATTTATGTTTACTTTTATGAACTAATCCTTTAAAAAAGGTTCTTTGTTGTCATTTTACAAAATACTTTGTTCTCATTTTTACAAAATGTAATTGAATATAGATTTCAAAATTGTGGTGTGAAATATTGACTTTGGCATTGAGATTCACCTGCTCAGTCCTGTGTTCTTACTCTCAGCCAGCACTTTCTAATTCAACTGGAGGTTTTTTGGATAGGTTCTGCTGCTTCTAACCCTGAGCGTGATGGATTTAGTGCTCTGAAAATTTCCAGCAACAGCTGGATAGGGAGCGCTGACTTTTTATCACTCTCTTTCTCCTTGCCGTTTAGACTCCCAGGGTCTTAAAGACCTATGAGGATGAGAAATGATGTAAATGTGCTGGCTGATATCCACTGGATGCCCGCAGATTGATTTTGACTTTGATCAGAGCCCTGCACTGATAGGCCTCCATGCTGTCTGAAAACCCAGTGCTATTTGAGTGATGTATTTGTTTTCCTTTTTTTGGTCAGAGAAAAATCAAATAGGTAGGTTGCAGCATAGACAACCCCCACCATCCGTTTATCTCTCTGTGCCCTCTGCACTTTGACCAGAATGAGAAGGCTGGTAGAGTAAATTTCAACAGTTTGAGCCAATGCAGAGATCTCTCCTGAAACCCTAGAAGAAGGTACATGTGAGATTACCAGGGTATTTTAATCAGGAGAATCACGTGAGGTACAGGAGACTCCATTTGCTTTCCATTTAATCTCATCACTGTCTAGGAAAAACAACTGAGTCATTAAAGAGACCTTTTGTTTCTTTCCAAGTTCAGTAACTTAATCGGTAGTGAAGGACGACACAAAAAGAGAGCAAAAAGGAGGCAAAGGGAAAGATGGGGACATATACTCTGAGGGAATCATATCAGATAACACAAGAACTTTGTGCCAGTGCCAGAGCTTCAGCTGGATTCTGTTTCTCCTTCCGGACAGGAGCCCTGGAGTCTGACACCCAGAACACACTATTTCTAGGACTAGTACAATTCATCTGCACGCTTAGGTTCCTCATGGTTATCTTCTCTTGGGGCGCGGGTTTCCCGTCAAGTCACATTAAAGGAGAGGATGACTTATCACTACATTATTGTTGGCCTAAAGAGAGAGTCTTGTATTCAGCTCTCCTCATGGGGGTAGGATGAGTTTCCCGCTGAGATCACCCATCCTGCACAAACCAACAGGAAATAGCAGCAGCGAAGGCTGTGGGCGCAATGACGCCTGCCACTGGAGGAGATAACATAATGAATGTGAAAATCATATGCAAGGATTTACAATGTACAGTGTTTTGGTGAGATGCAACGTGTCATAATATGTCACATTCAATCAATACCGCCACAGGACCTCACTGTGGCCAATGGCGAATGTTGTTTTGGAGATGCAATATCATACGTTTAATTTATTCACTCAATGAAAGTAGTCACCCATGATCAATGTGAAACCGATGACAGGACACTCACAGGGTTTTGTTTGTCTTCTTGCAGTCTGTTTTGGGCGTACAATGTGAAGTCCAGAGGCAGCTGAAGTCTTTCGTCCGGTTGGAGCGGTTTGACCAGATCTATGGGTTGAGTGATTCCGGTTGCCCTCAAACCCCTCTCCACACGCTCTTCGCCACAGGGGCCTCACTCTTCGGGAAAGGTGTGAAAGTTGCCATCCGGGAGGGCCGTGTTGCTGCCGACATCATCAGCCTGGCCAACGAAGATGGGCGGCGGATCGCGGCAGTCCTAGACAAGGCCACCTACCTCCAGGATTTACACTTCACCATCGCAGGTGTGGACACGCACTACTTTGTCAAATCGGGACCAGTAGAGGGCGACCTCTCTCTGCTAGGCATGACGGTGGGCCAGCGCACACTGGAGACGGGTGTGAACGTAACCATCTCGCAAGTTAACACGGTCCTCAGTGGCCGTTCACGCCGCATAACCGACGTCCAGCTGCAGTACGGTACGCTGTGCCTCAACGTCCGCTACGGCAGCAGCCACAATGAAGAGAAGGTCCGTGTACTGGAGCTGGCGCGTCAGAGGGTCGTCGCGGCCTCCTGGGCTCGTGAGCGTCACAGACTACGGCAAGGAGAAGAGGGCTCTCGAGCTTGGACGGATGGGGAGAGGCAGCAGCTCCTGAGTTCCGGACGCGTGCAGAGCTACGAGGGCTTCTACATAGTATCGGTCGACCAGTTCCCCGAGTTGGCCGACAATGTAAATAACATCCAGTTCTTGCGACAGACTGAGATGGGTCGCAGGTGACATGAATGCGAGGGGAACCCGTGCTCGGACTCAGCGTCCAGGACTTCTTGCCAAAGACAAGTTGCGTTTGTGACCATATTATGTTACTTTATTTTTATGTTGACTGTTCCAGACTTATTTTTTTAATACATGATGTACATGGTTGAAAACAGTTGCACTGTTTCGACAACAGCAGAGTGCCCTTCTCTCTTTTGGTAATTCTTAAACCCCCTTTGCCCCTTAAGTGTGGCTGCTAGAAGACGGCATATGGCAGTGTCGGCGGTTTATTCGGTTCTGCCTTCGAGTTTGTGGGTTTGCTCAAAGGAATATAGGAAGAAGGCTAGTAATGCATTATGCTCACTGGCTCAGCCTGCTGCCAGACGAGCAGATTGTTATTCACGAGCTTCACTCCACTCTGCCTTTTCCTGCGCCTCAGCCAAGGAGAGACCTCTTTTAATCGCTTCTTTTTATACTTGAAAGCCCACCGGCTATGTCATACTTAAACAAGGACATTGGTGTTTGCAGTGCATCGCTACCAGTTCAGATACCTAGCTGAACCCATCTCATGTTCAAAACTTGTTGTGGTGTCTTGTAATATTTTGGGACTGGGTGGCTTGCTGGTAACATTCATTTTTTAAATATTATTTTTATTTCTAAATTTGACCAAATGGCTTAAACATTAATAGGAAAGGAAAAGAAAAAGAAAAATAAAGTATGCACACTTCTGGAAAATTTTAATAATTGACAGAAATTTAGGAAACAAATAGGAAATAGGTAGCCCCATGGTCTTTAAATGTACTTGAAATGAAAATGAAACAACACTGTTTAAAAGAAATATCTCCAAAACCTAGTGAGCTGCCTACCTAGACAGCATTTCTAGGGTTGTTCTGACTTGATAGCTATTCCCATAGGCAGTTAGATTTCGTCTTATTCAAGGCAGAGTTGCATGTGTCCTTTTGTTTTGAAGGCAAGTAAAAAAAAAATAATAATTGAAGATGGCCAACAATTTTAGAGAAATATTGATTATAAATAATTTTATATTTAATTCACTACTTTAAAGTATCAGTAGTAGTTATCTGAACTACTATTATATGGATTCTTATCCAATATTTCTGTGCTATGTATTATTATGCCTATTAGAGTATCATGCATTTAGCATAGCAACATGCTAACATCAAACTCTATTACAATCAGTTCACTTATGTTATTTGTGTGCCGTGCAGAGATCCAGATTAATCACTTATGATGGTTCATTCTTGTTAGGGTGCTGCCTAGCAAGGCAGCTCGCTAGGTTTTGGAATGGAGCTACTGAGACTATGAAGAAGGTTGTTTTATCATATATAATAGTTTGAAAGCAACATGCTATTTCATGGTAACATTCACAAAACAGTATAAAAAATGTGAAAGCATACAGAAATGTGAACACTTGTCCCTTGTTATTGCTAATTGTTGTACTTGAACAATGCCTAGTGTTTCAACACATGGAATAAAGTCCGAAAAATCAGTCAATTCAATTAATTTGTTTTCATGGTAAAAACAAAGAGTTGCATATGGACCATTCCTAAGAATGACAGTATTTATTTTAGTGCTGTGTTTTTTAGAGGAGTATACATCCTCATGTTTGTCAGTGAAATAAGCGCTTCAAGCGAAAAGCGGCATGAATGCTTAAAAAAAGAAGCACATTACTTAAACGTGCACTCAGACTCCTTTGTTTTCTTTTTTTTTTAAAGAAATGTACTGAGTGCTGCAAGCACTGCACATTGTGGTAAAGAAAGGTGACAACCCCTGTGAACAGCCTTTGCCCCGAGGGTCTCCCAAGCATGGGGCAACGTCGTAAGTGCTCTGAATGTGAAAGTCTGCAAGCTGGCTGAAATGCATTTAAGCCTGAAGGTGCGTCGTTTAGAGGTTAAAATGCACGTCAACCCATCATCTGGATACGTGAACTTCAAAGAGCGTCTATTTCTGGTTGGATGGTGTTAATATGTCGGACATGATGGTGCATTGGCGCTTCACGTTAGCGTTCGGTTTATAAATCTGCCCCTGCTGTCACTCTTGGGGAAATCACTTGGGAATGGTCACCAAGATAATTAGATCGAGTGTTTTGAGCTGTAAAATATTGTCGAGCATATTTTGGTTTATTTTACTGTCATTGAATGCAGTGACATCATGAGTCTGACAATATCGCTGTATTTAAAAAGAATGATGAATGAAGTTAAAAATGCAATGTGTTTAATTGCACTGACATGCATCGTAAGGCTTTTATTTTTTCTAAACTTTTTTGACTTTTCGTTTGTTCGCAACACTGTGTTTCTAAATGTTTCTCTTTGAAAATGTAAATAAGATGACAAGAAATGGGCTGTAAATGAAATGCAAATGTAGATACCTTTTAGAGCTACAGCAGTGAATCTGTGTAGTCTTTAGTTAAAGACGAAAAAATAAAGAATATTTTGTGTTTACATTTATTTCACGTCATTGTGACTTGCATCATATTTCATTTTTTTTTTTTTTTAAATAACTGTTTTCAAACAGGTTTCCAGAACACTACCGTTGGCCACTGGTTTGCACTGTTTAACTTATTTTATGTTAAAACAATTGAAGCCCATTTTGGAGTAACAAAAAAAAAAAGGGCCCTTATTATGAGTAATGAAAGGTTCATATTTTGGAGTCCCGGACAACAGGTTGACATGCATGCAAGGTCAAAAAACACTTTCATAGTCTTATAATATGCATTAATTTTTACCTTATTTGCTCAACGATTCGCTAAACGATTAATTTTTCCAAACCCCTCCTTTGCGTGACGTTAATCTGCGGTGATTGGTCCGACTGCTCGATTTCATTTCTATTTCATAATAACAGCTGCGTTTTTGAGTGCAGTGCTGCTTTGTGTACAGCCATTACCGGGGAAACCACTATTTTTTTCCACTCCAAAAGTGGCATCTAGTGGCAAAGAATGAATTAGCATTTTCATTCAGACCAACCGAAAAGACCACAAGTGGGCGGGCAATATACTAATGTTTAATGTTGATGTCAACATGAAACGGCTTGGGATTCATTTTAAAAACAACTCGTTTCAATGATTCAGAGTTTGACTCTTTCTTTTGAGAGATAATAACTTTATAGAGGACACTCTTTCAGATTTAAAACTTTGCAGAATGTTTTCATTCACTTTTACACACTGCTTGAAAGTTCATTTTCAAAAATCCATAATAGGGGCACTTTAAATTCATTTTACTTTAGTTCTATATCACACACATATCACAATTGCAACTATATTTCTGGTACCTTTGACTTTATTTGTCACATTTGGGACTTTATTCTTACATTAACCTTTAATGGAACGGTAATGTTCCATTTTTTATGATTTTTATCCTCTTAAGTTCAATCAAATAGTGAGTCAAGAGAAAGATGAGCTAATATCATCACAGCTGTGTGTGCAGGGTTATTAGTCTCACTAGAATATTATGACTTTATATAACGGTTCAGTGTTCCATGCTGCACAACATGTAAACTGGACATTTTGGCAAATTCAGAAGGTCATCCATAATTGCGCACATTTGAATATTGTACATTTGCATACTATATGCTGCAGTATGGTACAGTATTCACATGTTTTGCGTTTATAGTAATGTTCCTGGATTAGTAAGCTATTTTTCCCCAGAGCTCCAGGTTGAAGGATTTTAGATGCATGCATACATTATACATCCAAATATCTCCAAAGAACGTGGCACACAGAAAAAAAAAAAAAAAAAAAAAAAACTACACTGTCTTACTCTATTTCATGTCAATTTGCTTCTAAAGTGGAACTGCAAATGAATGCCTTTAATGTGGAGTTTGACGTTAAGTGGTTCTGGCATCTAATTGTACATTGTGTAATGAGGTGTTTACAATTTTTGGAAGTTTTGCACAAGTGATTGAAATATTCATACACAGAAATGAGGTTCTAGAGAATGGGAGAGTCTCACAAAACAAAATAGAGCACCATCAAATATTTGTCATTTTTATTAACAAATTTATGGACCAAAACATGACGCAATATATTTTGAGTTTTCTCAACTTTAGTATTTTTTTTTTACAGTGTGGATAACGTATGACTTTGCATATTTATAATGCATATTGTCATGTGTGTATGTGTGTAAACAGATAAGTGCCGTATTCAAGTGATTGGCTATTATTTCTGAAGCTCTTAGTCAGAAGTCTGTTCTCAAATGAAATGCTTTTGAAGTTGGAGCTCGGGGCTGAAATACAGTACACTCCTCCAGGACTTCCTCTTGCTCTCCATCTGTTCCTACTTGACTGTAAAATGAACCTTGAGGGAGTGTTGAGAAAACATTAGACAAGTGGGTACGATTAAAATCAGTGAAGAACTGATTCCATATTCATGCTTTGAGAGGCAGTCGGTTTTATACATTTATTTATGCTACATAAATACAGAAATTGTATAAATGAAAACTGAGCAACCTGATTTGTTCACTTTCAAAAGAAAGACAGAAGAAACAATATTCGCTATGTTAGTTCTCTAATTTAATTTTGAGTGTAAAGTTGTGGAACTTGATTTTATCCATAAAGAACTGATTGAATTGTTGAAGAAGTTTAGGGATTCTTAACAGTAGAAGAATTAGGGCAATAAGGATGTTTCAAGGAAGTAATTTAGATTTATGATGAACAATTACGATTACATGCACTGGCTAATCCATAATATAGC
Organism: Barbus barbus; assembly: GCF_936440315.1. Classification (NCBI taxonomy): domain Eukaryota; kingdom Metazoa; phylum Chordata; class Actinopteri; order Cypriniformes; family Cyprinidae; genus Barbus; species Barbus barbus. The sequence goes on along the minus strand of NC_136759.1, from coordinate 22,187,759 downwards.
TCCAGAAATATATATTAAGCAACTAAACAGAGTCTGTTTGATTTATTTAAAATCTTTGTGTGCATAAAATGTTATGTTTTCTGTATAAAAGTTATAAAGTAAACATTAAAAAATAAATAGTTTACAACACTTGCCAAGTTCTTAGAAATGTACGTTATATTCCTGTTTTAAGCATTATTTTCAAGTCTTTAAATGCATATTTCAATAAAACTCATATTTCAATCCAAATGTTTATATGTAATTCATAATTTATTCATTCATACAGTTTTCTGGGGAATCACATCTCTACATTTTGCAATCGAAGTTAACTTTGCCTTGTCATAAAAAGGTCAAATTGTCTGATGTTTTTATGAGACGTATTGATCAATGTATTTTTAATCATTTCATAGATAGACTGTCATGTCATTGACCTATTATTACAACTTTTCTAAATGTTTTCCAAAATTAAACGAATTTCAGCCTATTTGCTGTTATTCATCAAATACCCTTTATTGTAGGCATTTGATGTTGCCCAATCACTGCTTCCCACAATGCACTTGATGAAATGTAAGCAGAAAGGTAATGAAACCTAAGCAGAAACATGTTGGTTTGAAGACAAAATGCAACCTGAGATCTCTGGAAAAGCCAATCAGCCATCTGTCACTGAAAAACACAAAGCTGATGAAGAAAAAAGAGAAACTTTTTGCTTTGTGTCCAGATGAGTGTTAGGAAATAGGAGGTGGGAGTGAGATGTCAACTCTCATTTTCTCTCGTCTCTTTATTTCTCTTGTTCCTGCTGTCTATTTTCAGAGGTCAGCATGAGGTCGCATGATGTTCCTGCAAGAAAGAACGCGTTTTTCCTGACAAAGATGATTGTCTGCATGAATGTCAAACTATTAATCAGTTGCCTATTTGTCGTTGTATCAATTAATTCAGTCTTAAAGCGATAGTTCACTGATAATTCTGCTCCTCATGTCGTTCCAAACCTCTTTTGACTTTCTCCTGTCGAACACAAAGGAAGTAGTTCAGCAGAATGTTGATGAAGAAGAAACAAATAATACTAAAACAGTTGTTGAAGTTGATGGACATCTAGACAGACGGACAGTGAAGGGGCCTCAGCTGTGTTTTGTTGTCCCCGTCCCCGCCGCGTTCCTCATGACAGGTGCGAACAACGCCAGGGCCCCGAGAAATGTCTCTGCACCAGTCTGTAACCCCGGCTGACACCGTGTGTGTTCGCCAGTAACACTGACTTCACACATTATGCAAATCATATTGACAGCATAGCTAATGCTTTTTATTAAGCTAATTACCCTTAAGGTCATTTCTGTTTTTGGCACCAAGGCTAGACTCTAGGAAAAGAGAAAACTAGTTTAGTAAGAGAGAGGTTTAGAACCTGTGCTTTAAAGAAAGATCATTTAATCATCTAATTTTGTTGATTTTGGACCGTTTATGCATTAATTTTGACTAAAAGTAGTAGACGACGTCATCTAATGTAGAAATTGTGTCTTAAGATTTAATTGCATAATACTTGTTGCTGCCTCAAGCTGATTGTTTGTTACATAGCTTATTGTATTGATGTTTTATTTGTTTTTGTAATTTATATACAGTGGGTACGGAAAGTATTCAGACCCCCTTCAATTTTTCACTCTTTGTTATATTGCAGCAATTTGCTAAAATCATTTGTTCATTTTTTTTCCTCATTAATGTACACACAGCACCCCATATTGACAGAAAAACACAGAATTGTTGACATTTTTGCAGATTTATTAAAAAAGAAAAACTGAAATATCATATGGTCCTAAGTATTCAGACCCTTTGCTGTGACACTCATATATTTAACTCAGGTGCTGTCCATTTCTTCGGATCATCCTTGAGATGGTTCTACACCTTCATTTGAGTCCAGTTGTGTTTGATTATACTGACTGGACTTAATTAGGAAAGCCACACACCTGTCTATATAAGACCTTACAGCTCACAGTATGGGTCAAAATTATCCATTTTTGTTTTATGCCAAAAATCATTAGGATATTAAGTAATGATCGTGTTTCATGAAGATATTTTGTAAAGTTCCAACCGTAAATATATTAAAACTTAATTTTTGATTCGTAATATGCATTGCTAAGAACTTCATTTGGACAACTTTAAAGGCGATTTTCTCAATATTTAGATTTTTTTGCACCCTCAGATTCCAGAATTTAAAAAGTTGTATGTCGGCCAAATATTGTCCAATCATAACAAACCATACATCAATGGACAGCTTATTTATTCGCCTTTCACATGATGTCTAAATCTCAATTTCGAAAAATTTTTACTTAGTTTTGTGGTTCAGGGTCACATATTGTCTCCAACAGCCCAAACACCTATAGGCATAGCAAATGGAGAATCTAAAAAATACATAAGGAATAATAAATAAGATCAGATTCCTTGTGATCAAGGACTTAAAGTGACAGTTCACCCAAAAATCAATCATTTACTCACCCTTAATCCAAACTTGTATAAATTCTCTTTTTTCTGCTGAAAACAAAAGAAGATATTTTGAAAAATGTCGGTAACCAAACAGTTTCTGGTTTCTATTTACTTCCTTCCACATTCTTCAAAATATATTGACGAAATCAAGAAGAAATAAACTCATACAGGTTAAAAACAACTTGAGAGTGAATAAATGATAACAGAATTTACATTTTTGGGTGAACTGTCCCTTTAAGACATTCCAATTCAACCCACTGCAAATGTTTTCGCCAGTAGTGGGCACTTATGCAACGTAAGCAGTGATATACATCTGCGTCAATGAGAGAGAAGGATGTTAGCAAAGAAAGGGAACCATAACAACTTATAAGTCCAAAATTTAAGATTATACAGTCTACTGCAAAGCTTCAGGTTAAAAACCTGTGCTCTTTTATTTCAGCTAAAGTCCAAAGTATACTTCAGTTTTTACACATACACTAAGGTATTTTGCCTTTTTTTTATCAAAATATAAAATATGTGAAGATTTCGAAGGTCGAATTTGTCCTGTTAGACATGTTCACTTGTTAGGTTTGACATGCAATGATTTCCAGAGGTTTCTGAACAGCATAACAGCATTCTTTATTGGCATCTTTGGTTCCATGGAGATCCTTTAAAGGAAAATTTACTCACCCTCTGTCCATCTAAGATGAGTTTGTTTCTTCATCAAAACAGATTTGGAAAAATTTAGAATTACATCATTTGCACACCAATAGATCCTCTGCAGTGAATGGGTGCCGTCAGAATGAGAGCTGATAAAAACAATCACAATAATTCACAAGTAATCCACACAACTCCAGTCCAATTAACATCTCACCTAATTAAAAGCTGAGTCTTTGTAATAAACAAGTCCTCTGTCCTTTATTCAGCAAAGAAATATGCATGGATCAAGCACAGTTTACAGTAAAAACAGTCTAAAACAGTTCTAAACAAATACATCAGTGGATTTTGATGTGAGAGGACAACATGGCAAGGACACAAGGGTGTGTAAATTTTCACTAAACTATTCCTTTAACATCAATGGAACCTTTCCACTGCACAAAATGTTCTTTATATTATTAAAATGTTCTGAGAAAATGGTTATTTTAAGAACTCTTGACTGAAATGTTCTTTGGAGAACCTTAATCTTTATTTTTAGGAGTGCATATGTGACTTTTATATCACTTTTTTTGTAGTGCTGTCAAACGATTAATCGTGATTAATCGCATCCAAAATAAACGTTTGTGTTTACATAATACATGTGTGTATATTTATTATGTACATATAAATACAAACACATGCATGTATATATTTAAGAAAATGTTATGTTTATATATTAAATAAATGTATATATAATATAAATGTATATGTATATACCTGTAAATATTTAAAAAAATATATATACTGTATGTGTTTATTTATATATACATAATAAATATACACAGTATACACACATATATTATGTAAGCAAAAACTTTTATTTTGGATGCGATTAATCCCGATTAATCGTTTGACAGCACTACTTTTTTATTTAAGAGGAGACTTGCTGCAGAGCTGGGGCCCAAAAAATGCTATTTCTAAAGTTCACTTCATTCATGAGATTAAAATATGATACGGTTAATACAGCATTTTCATATTCAGTTCAGAAATGGTCCTATCAGTCTCCATTCTATGAGCATGAAAAAGATTTAGATTTAGGGAAGATTTTTTTTTAGCATAGCATATCCTGTAACAATAGGGAGGTTATTTAAATGAATAACTGCAGCAAAGACCTTGAAATTTGATCAGATTTTTTCATCATAGCATATATTACCTCAGTTCTAATAAAAATAATATAATATAATCTAGCTAATAAAAATAAGAATAAATAATAAAGCCTTACAAATCCCGGGAGGCTCTGGAGTTACATTCTGTCATTTAAATGGTTCCATCCAAGTATTAAACCCAATTCTTCTGTACTTTAACTACATTTAGGCTCCGTTCCAAAACCTAGTGAGCTGCCCGGCTGTCTGCTGCCTACACAGGCATCTGCATTCTAACTGAGCAACTCTCTCATCGCCCACACATCACATAAATACTGCTCTTCAAATGAACCGCACAAGAGACTCAAATGGTTAGCATGTTGCTAAGCTCAAAATGTTTTAAATTCAAATCTCTCGTTCACTAGGTTTTAGAACAAAGCCTTAGTCAAACTCAGACATCTCTGAGGTTGTTCTGCTCTCATTTTTCTATAAAAAAAAATCTCTAAGCACATTTATTACATCAATAGCGAGCCACAGAATGTTTTCAGGATTATCCTTCAGGGATTTCCTCAGGCTTTGTTCGAAATCCGGTTGTATTTGGAGCGTGCGCTCACCATTACAGGTGTTCCAAAAGGTACACAATGTTCAAAAGACGTAGAGAAGGCTCTCGCATGAAAACTTCAGTATATAAAAAAAAAAAAAAAAAAACATCCAAGATGGTGGACGATGCAACTATAATAATTACAGTTCAACATAGTTACACAATGGAGTGCTATACCCAAAATTTCTATAAGCTGTCAATTTTTATGCTTATTAGCAGAGCTGGGTAGTAACTGATTACATGTATTCTGGATTTTTATGGATTGCATATTATTTACACAATAGCACTAATTTATTCATAATTTATTGAAGCTACCTAATTCCTCTTTTTCATCTGTTAACTGTTCCTTTCTAAAATAACCTACCGCTTATATACACTCAGATAGTCTTCCAGTTTTGTGGACATTCATACAGAGACCAGTCGATAGTCAGACACAGCCTTTGACCACTAGATTTACAAAAAATCATTTCAGGTTTAAGAAGTGTTTCAACATTGCATCAACTACTGATGAATATATTATTTTTTTATTTAAATTATGACGCAGTAGGTTATTTAACAATATATTGTATGTATGTCTTTGGAAGGCTTTTGTCTTTCAGACACATTAAAGTGCACAAATTCACAAACTTTTTTTGTCATCTGATTTCACCTAATATAATTACTTGAAGTACCCCTGAGATTTTAAAATAAATAGTTCATGGTTCTCTGACATTGGTTATGGCCACATGACATGCAGGTAAACAAATAAATTATTAGCTTTTCAGTAATCTCATAAACCCCCTGCAGTTTCTTCACAAAACCAGTTTGGGAAAAATATAATGTTTAATGCACTCACCAATGAATGGAATATATTTCCTTACTCATTTATATCAATGTGGTACAAGATTATCTCATTTATCGACGTGATAAACCAGATAGGTCAAAAGTAATCTAAAAGTAGTCTGATTATATTACTATATAATGGATTACATTACTAATTACAATTTTTGTCATGTAATTTGGAATCGGTAACAGATTTCAACCCAGCTTATTAAAGTAATATGTTGTTAGCGTAGCAACATGCTAACACAACCTCAATAGAGTGCAACAAATTGGGTTCCGGAAATAAAAATCTCTTTTTTTTCTGTAGGGAAACTGATTTTTAATGATAAATGAGCTATGAGGTTGATAATTGATAGTATATGTTTTTTTATGATGCCATCAGCCTGAATTATGTTTTTTTTTTTTTTTATAATCTTGTTTAACAATGGAGTTCCGGGTGAAAAAACTACATTACCCATGATTCTGCTGCAAAATCCCCACTAATCTGACAGTTACAAATTACATCACAACAACTTTTTAGCCCCCACCCACTCCAGCGAGGCACTGCAAATGACATGATAGAGACTCTATATGCTCCTTAAACTTGTGTGATAAAAAAATGGTTTGTTTTTGTGTACACACTCAACACCTTTAAATCAATCATTTTATATTTAGCATTTTATATCAATTATGACGTTCACATGGCTTCATGGGATTGTATTTCTTTCCATCACTAAACCCAATAAGTACACAGTCTTGCACCTTTGTCTTCATGTATGATTTTCAAATACTTTTTTGCTTTGAATCAATAGTTTCCTAGAATTGCGAGTTTATATCTCACAATTCTGACTTTATTTCTCAGAATCACGAGTTTAGTGTAGAGTGGGGTAACCCCCCCCTACTGTTTTTGCCCAAAATAACCACAAGATAAAGACAACATAAATTTTTATTGTAAGTATGGACTACGTTGACTAGAGTGATGTAGAAGTTTTCACCATGAAGCTTACACTGGTGATGTACCAGAGAGAAAACGGATTTCACAGTAAATGATCTAATTTTCAGCAGTATGAAAAAAAGTGTCTTAAAGCTTGTTGTTTTGTAGAACATCACAGTTATATTGATATGAGAACAGGGCCTGTAGATAGAAAGTATGTGTTATTAAATTAAAAATATAATTATATTTTCAGAATGACATAATTTTCTTCTCAAACACTGTGTGGGGTAAAACGCCCCCCAGGGGGCAATGGGCAGTTACTGTAGTTACTCTGTTCTGAACATCAAATCAGCTAGCCAGTTATCATCATCTAACTTCTTTTTTTTTTTTCAAATAGACTATTATAATTTTGTAATTCATAATTATTGATTATATTCTTTTTTATTTATTTTAAGCTAAAACTGCCTGTACTCTGATTTTTTTACTCTTATAATTTATGTCATTGTCACTAAAACTATGATAACTTTTCTGAACACATTTAACTTTTGTTTCACTGAAAAAAAATTACACAATCCTAGAGTGGGGGAGGCGTTTTCCCCCACTCTATACCCTATATCTCACAATTATGACTTTTTAACTTGAAATTGCGAGTTTAGATCACGCAATTCTGAGAAAACAAGTCAGAATTGTACGTTTGTATCATGCAATTATGAGATAAAAAGTCGCAATTGCTCTTTGTACTTTCTATTCAGTGGCAGAAACGGACTTCCATGCAAATTGGCTCTGTTGCACTCTACTGAAATCAGTAAGTGGAGTCTAGTGCATGCTATTTGTATAAACGTTCCAAATCAGTCACTATTGGTCCAGTTCATTTTGGATGCTACTGTGGAACACTGTATAGGCAGCTCTTTAGGTTTTGGAATGGAGATTGATTCACTAAACAAATCTCACTTAAATTAGGATTGAATGATATTTGAATCTACTACTGAATATAATTTGAAAACAAATACATTGCATGCTTCAATTTGTAAATTAGGCCATGATGCAGTTTTACCACAGCCCTACCTTTAGTTAATATATCTCACATGTGAATTGAGGGTACTCTTCAAATTAAGCTCTGGTGAAGGCCAAAGCTCTGTCATTTATATTTGGGCTAATTAGTGAGGTGTGGGTCTTGTCTTATAAATAGAGGCAATTACTCATGAATATGTGTGGGGCTGTCCACTGAGGGTGAGCACTTGGTATACATGATGTTGCTTTCTGCTTATGTGTGTGTGGTTTGTACAGTGGCCTCAAAACGTATTTGGACACTGAAGACGCTCTTAATGAATGTCACTGCATTAGATAACAAAATATTAAACCAAGTGGCATGTAGTTCTCATCTCAGCCTGCTTTAGCTCTAGAGAAACAAATAGTGGCATCAGTTTTGTTCATTCATAATATTGTAATTGCTTTGACGTTATTATTGTGACCTTGTTGGCTTTGTTAAAGACAATGTATTTTTCCTTCACCTTAAGACCTTGGTCATGCTTCCCTCTGTCAAAGCATCTCACAGAGTGTTATGTACACCATATTTTTCCATCTAACATGGAGGCATATGGCCTGTTTTATGAGCATGACAGTGCTGTAAATAAGAGCAATGCTACAGTGCTGTTATGCTTTAAGCAAACTCACCCTTCCACCGGCAGCAGCACCAATCTGTTCTTAACTCTCTGTGAAAGGCTGGCAGCAGCAGACGCATATGTTATCTTGAACTCTTCTGATGTGTTAAGAACAAATTTGCTTTTTCAGGGTAGTTTTACTAATCAAAATAATAATAAAAGCCAGTCTCTCTGTTGTATCTCAGTAATTGTGCATGATCTGACCTAGTTTCACTTGTCTGTTGACCCAAATATTGCTCTGGCCTGCACGACTTTTCCTGCTCTTTTCCATACACTAAAGGCATACATTGACACTTCATTTTAAGGTGTCCTTGTTACACGCGACATGTACTTACTATTATAACAACAATTAATTATGCATAATTACATGCAAGTAACCCTAAGACAAACCCTAATCCTAAACCTAACTACATAGTAAGTACATGTAGTTAATTAATATTACTCAGTTCTGAAATGTATAATTACACTGTAACAATGACACCTTAAAATAAAGTGTAACCAAATATTTATGTAAGCGTAACTATAAGTTAATAATACAGTAGCTATATTATTATCTGTACTGTAAGTACTAATACTAAGTACTGTAGATATGCATTTAAATTGTAAAGTATTTCTGAGAAAATAGATGAAAAATGGTGATGACCTCATATTCTGGTCAGTGGTGTAAACAAACATTAGTCCAATCTTTTTATACCAATTATTTTTTTCCTCTTACTGTATAATCCTTATTTTATATTCAAAATATATTGATGCCATTTAAAAATAAATTGTCCAATCAAAGTCTTTCTAGATTAAGAATGTCCCTTAACCTAATGCCAAGTGTCTCTGACTACCAATAGCAACTGTAATATTTTTTGTACACCAAATTCCTAAAATTGAATAACACACTACAGTCAAAGTTATAATCAAGTACTTTTAGTATGTTAGTCAACAATACAAAATTAGTGTACTTCTAACAAATTATTAAAACATAATCATTTAAAATATACTTTAAAGTAAAACCTTTAAATTGACATAAGTGCACCACTTTTTAAAAGTGTATTTAAGCATGTTAAGACGCATGCATGAAAATGCACTCTTTTCAAGTACTCCTATGTGGCATTTCATTTCATGAATATTATATTTTCTGCCAGTAGAGTTTATATATATATACTTTTAAAGTTTGAATCACATTTAATACAATTAGGCCCACTTCTTTTTAACAAGAGCTGTTTCAGTGGGAAAATGCACTCATCAAACCACTTCACTGAATCTTTAAAACTTCAGTTTGTTAGTAATAAAAGGAGTATTTTTTATACAGTGACTTGCTAATGTATTCAGAGCCAATTATTGAATTGCAAATCCTGGACTAAAACTTATTTTTAGTTTGTGATATTTTAAGTTCAAGTTCAAGTTGGGTAGTCGTGGCCTAATGGTTAGAGAGTCGGACTCGTAATCGAAAGGTTGCGGGTTCGAGTCCCCGGCCGGCAGGGATTGTAGGTGGGGGGAGTGAGTGTACAGCGCGCTCTCTCCACCCTCAATACCACGACTGAGGTGCCCTTGAGCAAGGCACCGAACCTCCAACTGCTCCCCGGGCGCTGCAGCATGGCTGCCCACTGCTCCGGGTGTGTGTGTGTGTGTGTGTGTGTGTGTGTGTGTGTGTGTGTGTGTGTGTGTGTGTGTGTGTGTGTGTGTGTGTGTGTGTGTGTGTGTGTGTGTGTGTGTGTGTGTGCATTTGTTCACTACTCACTGCTGTGTGTGTGCACTTGGATGGGTTAAACGCAGAGCACCAATTTCGAGTATGGGTCACCATACTTGACAATACGTCACGACGACGACTTTAAAAAGTTTATTTGTATAGCGCTTTTTACGATACAAATCGTTGCAAAGCAGCTCTACAGGAAATTAAGTTTCCACAATATATTTATATATTGCAGAACCTTAATATATTTAACTTATGGCAAAATTTGGTAATTCTGTATGTTGTCTGAGCATTGGCATCCTCTGAGGTCCTCTGAGGGGTTGGCATTATCTTTTCTCAGGTGTTCGGTCATCTCAGATCATTTAAGGGTTGGATCCAGACTGAAGCTTCTGTAATTCCTAGTTTCCACGGTATGTTAATCCCGTGACAGAAACAGAGAAACAAATAGACATAATTAGCGTAGCTGCTGTTCCATCTAAGCAAAAATTATTTGTTCAACCCAAGCTAAAGAATAATAATAATGTACATTTGATCAGATATAACTGCAGTACAAGATTATAAGATGCATTATGTGAATGCTTGGCTAAAGAGATGCGTCTTTAATCTAGATTTAAACAGAGAGAGTGTGTCTGAACCCCGAGCGTTATCAGGAAGGCTATTCCAGAGTTTGGGAGCCAAATGTGAAAAAGCTCTACCAAAAGTCCAGAGTTTTGCGACCTTAGGGAGCGGGTTGGATTGTAGCGTGGTAGAAGACAAGTTAGGTACACAGGAGCTAAACCATGTAGGGCCTTATAGGCAAGTAATAATATTTTGTAAATGATACAGAACTTAATAGGTAGCCAGTGCAGAGACTGTAAAATTGGGGTAATATGATCATATTTTCTTGACCTGGTATTCTAGCCGCTGCATTTTGGACTATCTGTAGCTTGTTTATTGAAGATGCAGGACAACCAGCTAGCAGTGCATTACAATAGTTCAGTCTAGAGGTCATGAATGCATGAACTAGCTTTTTTGCATCAGAAACAGGTAGCATGTTTCGAAGCTTGGCAGTGTTTCTAAGATGGAAGAATGCTGTTTTTGTAACATGGGAAATATGATTTTCAAAGGACAAGTTGCTGTCTAATATAACACCTAGATTTTTGACTTTAGAGGACGTAACAGTACATCCGTCTAGTTGCAAATTGTAATCCAAGAGATTTTGTGTACTGTTTTTGGTCCAATAAGTAATATCTCTGTCTTATCTGAATTTAATAGGAGGAAATTATTGGCCATCCAATCTTTTACATTTTTTTACACAATCTATTAGCTTAGATAGTTGAGAAGTTTCATCTGGTCTTGTTGAGATATATCGTTGAGTATCATCAGCATAACAATGAAAACTAATCCCGTATTTTCTAATAATATTACCAAGGGGCAACATGTATATTGAAAATAGCAGAGGACCTAGGACAGATCCTTGTGGTACTCCATACTTTACTGGTGATAATTGAGATGACTCCCCATTTAAATGAACAAAGTGGTAGCGATCGGACAGGTAGGATCTAAACCATCTTAAAGGCTGCCCTTGAATACCAGTATAGTTTTGTAATCGATCTATGAGTATGTCATGGTCTATAGTGTCGAACGCAGCACTAAGATCAAGTAATACTAGCAATGAGATGCAGCCTTGGTCTGAAGCAAGAAGCAAGTCATTTGTAATTTTAACAAGTGCAGTTTCTGTGCTATGGTGAGGCCTGAAACCTGACTGAAATTCTTTAAAGAGATATTTTTTTGCAAGAAGGAGCACAATTGAGCAGACACAACTTTTTCAAAAATTTTAGACATAAACGGAAGATTTGAAATGGGTCTGTAATTTGCCAGTTTATTAGAATCTAGTTGTGGTTTCTTAATAAGAGGCTTAATAACCGCCAGCTTGAATGGTTTTGGGACGTGACCTAAAGATAACGATGAGTTAATAATATTGAGAAGCGGTTCTTCTGTTACAGGTAACAACTCTTTCAGTAGTTTAGTGGGTACAGGATCTAATAAACATGTTGTTGGTTTAGATGCACTGATAAGTTTATTTAGCTCTTCCTGTCCTATATTTGTAAAGCACTGCAGTTTTTGTTTGGGTGCGATGACTGAAGCTGAAATACTAGACGCAGTAGAATCTACATTTGTTATTGTATTTCTGATGTTATCTATTTTATCAGTAAAGAAATTCATAAAGTCATTACTATTAAACTGTGAGGGAATATTTAGATCAGGTGGCGTGTGTTTATTTGTTAGTCTAGCCACTGTTCTAAATAAGAACCTTGGATTGTTTTGGTTATCTATGAGTTTGCGGATATGCTCTGCCCTGGCAGCTTTTAGAGCCTGTCTATAGCTGGACATACTGTTTTTCCACGCAATTTTAAAAACTTCCAAGTTAGTTTTTCTCCATTTGCGCTCAAGAATACGAGTTTCTTTCTTGAGAGAATGGGTATAACTGTTGTACCATGGTGCAGTACGTTTTTCTCTAACCATTTTCAATTTGAGGGGGGCAGCAGCTTCTAATGTATTAGAGAAGATAGTGCCCATGTTGCTAGTCATTTCGTCTAGTTCATGTGTATTTGTGGGTACACAGAGCAGTTGAGATAAATCAGGCAGGTTATTTGTGAATCTGTCTTTGGTGGCTGGAACAATAGTTCTGCCCGGACGATAACACGGAGCCATATAATTAATATCAGTAATACGCAGCATGCACGATATAAGGAAATGATCAGTAACATCATCACTTTGAGGTACGATATCTATATCGGTAAGATCAAGTCCATGCGATATAATTAAATCTAGCGTATGATTAAAACGATGAGTGGGCCCGGTGACGTTTTGCTTGACTCCAAGAGAGTTTATTAGGTCCGTAAACACAAGTCCTAACGCATCATTTGTATTATCAACGTGAATGTTAAAATCTCCAACAATTAGCACTTTATCAACATTAACTAATAGATCTGAGAGGAAATCTGCTAATTCTTTTAGGAAATCTGTGTATGGCCCTAGCGGTCTAAACATAGTATAGAGCAAGAGATAGGAGAGATTTCTTTTGCATATCTAACAGTGTAACATTAAGCAGAAGTATTTCGAATGAGTTAAACATCCTGTATCCTGTTTTCTGAGTAACATTGAGAATATCACTATATATTGTTGCAACACCGCCGCCACGACCAGTCTGACGGGGCTCATGTTTATAACAGTTGCTTGGTGGAGTAGACTCATTTAGACCAAAATTCATATTCATTTGGTTTAAGCCAGGTTTCAGTCAGGCAGAGTACATCAAAATTATTATCTGTGATAATTTCATTTACAATAACTGCTTTGGATGCGAGTGATCTAATATTTAGGAGCCCAAGCTTTAAAAATAGTTTTTGTTCATTTATTTTGCTTTTTTCTGTTTTTTTCTAGATCCTGCAATAAATTTATATTTTGACCTCGCTATTCGGGGAACAGACACAGTCTGTATAGATTGGACAACGCAAGTACTTCTATCTTTTAAGTGGGTAGAACAAAAGTCATCATAGTAGTTATTTGAGAATTGGTTTACTAGACAGATGGAGCGTAGCGTTCTGGTGATGTTGTCCGACAGGAGTTCCGCTCCGACTCTGCTGTGGTGCAGGCCATCAGCACGGAAAAGCTTAGGACGCTCCCAGAAAATATTCCAATTATTAACAAAGAGCAGTTTCTGTTCTTTACACCATGACAATAACCATTCGTTTAAAGCAAACAGTCTACTGAACCTTTCGTGTCCTCGTCGATACGTGGGAAGCGGTCCTGACACGATGATCTTCGTCGTGGGTGATGTGCTGCGTATCGTATCGATCAGCCTCCTGAAGTCCCTCTTCGGCGTCTGCCGCAGCTTGGTGTCGTTAACCCCCGCGTGCAGCACGACAGCACCGATCCTCTCTTCGCCCTTCAGGATCACGGGTATCTGCGCAGAAACATTGAGAACACGAGCACTGGGGAAACAGTGAGTTTGCACTTTACCTTCAGCTAACGTAGCACGGACGTGCCGGACGATGGAGTCTCCGACGATCACAGCATCGCGTTCCGTCTCGTGGAGGGGAGCGAAGTGATTCTGGGTGGAGATCTTGAAGACCGGAGGTGGAGAGGTCGTCGCCCGGGGCCTGGCTCATGTCTTCCGCTGCTGGTGCACCCAGGGTCCATGGCATCCCGGCGCCGGAGTGAAGGACATCTGGGAAGATCACGTCCTGGGTGCACAGGGCCTGTGCAGAGAAACACACGGGGTAGAGGTGGTGGGAGTGTTAGCAGAATGCTGTAAACTTACCCCGGACTTGTGGGCGTCAGGCCGGGATGTTTCCAGCGCGGCTCTCTGCTCTCTCAGCTGGGCCTGCTTCTCCACCAGGTCGCGGATCTGCTTCTCCACGGCCTCCAGATCCAGCTGCACCAAATGCAGCTCGAATGTGTCCTCACGTGCACTCAAAGGTAGACACAAATCCGCCATTTAAGCAAGTAACAGTGAAACAATGGTAATGTGTGTGAATAGAGTATTAGCAATCTAAGCGAGATTAGCGGCAGCCACGCTGCCGATGCTAACAGGCTATAAGCTAATAGCAGACTCGAGAAATCTAAATAAAACTAGTGATAACAAGGCGCTCTCATTGGTTTTGTTTTAGAATGCTATATGGGATATATTCACACGTTATAGAAACGAAAAGGATAGTGTATAAAATTGTTTTTAAGATAGAAAATAGACGATAAAGAATCAACTTGATGGAGCTCAAACTCAAAACACGCAGTCACAAATCAGCGCATGCGTTCATTTTATCTACTGAAACAGAAAATAATTTGACATTGGTTTATGCTAGACAAACGTTCTATAATTATACAGTTTGAACCCCACAATATCATTTTAGTTAAAACATAAACCAGTGTCACATTAAAATAATTTTCCATTTCAGTCCACCTCAGGAAATTAATCTCTTCTGCATTTATTTAATTCGGTTGTTTTTTTTGTTTAGTTTGTTTGTTTTCTCCCATTATTATCAGCATATCTACTAATAAGCAAGTTCTCCAGCATGACTTAAGAATGTTCCAATGAGCATCTTCTGCTGCAGTGGAACCAAAAACATCTGACCTTTGGTAAAAACGTCATTATCTCTAATTTAGTTACATTTCTCGAAATAGTGCATAATCATTTAACATTTATAATATGTATTTGTTCATTTTTAGGTATTTTTCATGATTAAAAACAAGAGACTAAACACCAAGAATTTCATTGTAGACTTCGGAACCCCCATACAGTATGCAGTTTGTGAAAGTATTTTGTCCCCGTCTTACAGAAGCACTGCTTTTGCACAAATTAAAAATTGCCTTAATGAGGGTACAATTGCCTTTAATTTGACCTCTATTTAGAGTTCTTAAAAAAACACCACAGTATGATATAAAACAAGGTTTGGAGGTCATTACACAGGCTGTAGCCTGCAGGACAGCTGTGAAAATAAGAACTGAAAAGCTTTTGAAAGAAGGAGATTTTTAAGAGGCCAAGGGTCACTCTGAAATACCTCCAGAGAATGGAGTAAAGGTGCACCAGTCGACCATATCAAGAGCTCTGTATAACACTGACCTGTTTGGGAGGCCGGCACAAAAGAAGCCAGTTCTCAAAAAGATCAATGGGTAGAGTTTGCATAATAATGATGAAGTTATGTGGGAGGATGTTTTGTGGTCAGATGAGAGTTTTTTAGGCAAAATTCAGTAGTATGCGTAGTACAACCTCTGCCTGTACAAGCCCAGTATTTTAATTTCACGTCTCTTTCATGTCAAAAGCTGTGGGTTAAAAATGGTCAAAGCGTGCTCGATCCAGCTGTTTTTGATGATGAAAAGCTGACAGGAAAAAGAGCAAGGCAAAGCAGAGAGAAATAAGTGTAATCTGCAAATTGAAGTCCCACTTTCCCTTATCAGCCTCTCGCAAACAAAGGGACGAATTGATATGTGGGAGTTAAGGTGCTGCTGTAAAGATATTGGGCCGCTCCTGAAGGATTTGTCTAGCTAAGCTCATGAAACATTAAGCAGTGACAATTCCGAAGGATCAATAGGACTAGCACACATGCTGTTTTCTGCTGCCTTTGTTTTTCTTTCCTTCGCCTCTGAGGCCAAATTGAATGTTTATGTCCCCGTTCTCAGTTGATTTGCATTAAATTGGCTACCGTCATAATGAGGATTTTTTTTTAGATATCATTTATATATTTACCTTATTATTTATACATTTGTGACCCTGGACCACAAAACCAGTCATAAGGGTCAATTTTTAAAAAATTTAGTTTTATGCATCATATGAAAGCTGAATAAATAAGCTTTCCATTGGTTTGTTAGGATAGGACAATTGGCCAAGATACAACTATTTTGAAAACCTGGAATCTGAGGGTGCAAAAGAATAAAATAAAATAAAAATATTGAGGAAAATCGCCTGTGAAGTTGTCCAAATGAAGTTCTTAGCAATGCATATAGTCTGTTGGCTGTAGCCTGTCCTATGTTTTTAAATTTAAAACTGTTATATATATTTATTTGTTATCATTATCACCTTGGCATGAACAGGCCTGTAGAATTAGTAAGAACGCTATGTTAGTATGCTGAATTCTGACTGGAATGATTTTGAATTTGCTTTAAAGCAGCAGTTGCAGTTAAATAATACAAAAACTAGTATCTGTATTATGGTTTAATACATTTTAAGCAGACGTTACTGATAAGAAGAGTTACTTATAAGTTACAAATGTGACCCTGGACCACAAAACCAGCCATAAGGGTCAATTTTTCGAAATTGAGATTTATATATCATCTGAAAGCTGAATAAATGCTTTCCATTGATGTATGGTTTGTTAGGATCGGACAATATTTGGCCCGAGATACAACTATTTGAAAATCTGAGGGTGCAAAAAAAAATCAAAAGACTGAGAAAATCGCCTTTAAAGTTGTCCAAATGAAGTTCTTAGCAATGCATATTACGAATTAAAAATTAAGTTTTGATATATTTACGGAAGGAAATTTACAAAATATATTCATGGAACATGATCTTTACTTAATATCCTAATGACTTTTGGCAAAAAAGAAAATTCAATAATTGTGACACATACAATGTATTTTTGGCTATTGCTACAAATATAGAAATATAGGGGAAGTCGTGGCCTAATGGTTAGAGAGTCAGACTCATAATCCAAATGTTGTGATATCGAGTCTCAGGCCGGCAGGAATTGTAGGTGGAGGGGAGTGAATGTCCAGCACTCTCACTATCCTCAATACCACGACTGAGGAGCCCTTCAGCAAGGCACTGAACCCCCAACTCCGGGCGCCCACTGTGTGTGTGTGTGTGTGTGTGTGTGTTCACTGCTGTGTGTGTGCACTTTGTATGGGTTAAATGCAGAGCACGAATTCTGAGTATGAGCCACCATACTTGGCCCTATGTCACGTCACTATACCCCAGCAACTTAAGACAATATAAACAAAACAACGTTTACACATATAAAAGTTAATTATGAGTTACAAATAAGAAATCTGTTGTACAAATTATTGTATGTTTTTGTCCTATGTGGACTACACCTGTAGGCTACATCTGTTTTTAGCCACAGTAGTACATAGTAGCTTTTAAGATTAATTCATTGTAATAATGGTCATTTTAATCATACTAATTATGCTAAACATCCGTGTTAATATCCAATATAAAACTTCAAAAAGAAATATAATGCTGGTTTGGTGTCAGTGAAGGGGTTCTTGATCCATAGCCTTTACTGTGGCTGTGAGGACACATTATAGGCTATAGGTCATGTTCTTAAAGCAAACAGAACTCAAATTTAGTTTTCATGTGGCCTTAAACTTCAATCCTGTAGTCCTTTATGTAATTATTATATTGAAATCTTCTTTTTCATCTTATTTTTGGGCTTTAAAACAATACTCAGACAATGTTAATCATCAACATCCATCAAACAAAGGTTACAAAGGCTTCTCTCAGCAGATACTGTTTTGATCACCGGCAGGTTTGGCTTGAGAGGCGTCCAAAGTCTTTCCCTCAGAAGATATCACAATTTTGGCTTCATCAGAACTAAACGAGCATCGTGACGTGAAATCAATGCTGCTTACTGTGCACATGCATAGCTTGAGCTGTGGAGGAACTGATGATAAGCTGTGAATTAAAGGTCAATACAGCAGTTATAGAGTCCGTCAGGAGAGAGGTGAGGACACCGCTGCCCTCTGAGCTCGGAGCTTTTAAAACAAGATCCCTGTTTGTGTTGCTTAATCACATAGCCTATTGATTGAGGCCCAGAAGTAGGGAAATAAGGATGCCCTGAACTTGGCTATACAGTCTCTCTGTATTATTAGAATATATTCAGTAGCTATAAACAGGTAGCCTAATATTATGTGAAAGTTTACTGAACGAATCCTGTCTGGATGTTAAAACATCAGCTAATGAATTTCGCATCACAGCTTCATCAAATCGGCTGTAAAATTGAATTTCACAAAAAAGCAAACAAAGGCACAGATAAATATAATTCTGTAACATGCCGTAAAATAACATTAGCATTGCCTTTGGTGAGATGCAGTCCACAGAGACCCTAAAGCTGCTTTAATAATTAATTGCTGAAGATGCTGAGCTAATAAATAAGTAAGTAAATAGATTTGTCTCGTCAATGGCTTGCTCTGCATAACTTACTGATGGAGTTACAGCGCCATCTTGTGGGAAAGATGAGCGCTGCAATTATGTGGTTATGAATCTACAATCAAGTTTAATGAATAAAATCAATGAAACATATTGAAACACCATAGCTTAACCCTAGAATGCACATGTGAGCTGTATGTATGATATGATGTATTGCCTCATATTTTACATGAAATGGATTCATGAATGTTCTTCAAGAGTGCACTTTTCAAGAGTGAACTTTTAAAATTATTCCCACAAGTAAATATGAATTCTTGAAAAGCATTTCCCAGCAAGTTAGTTGACATCTGAATATGTTAATCTCAGAGCAGCCCTTCTGTTCATTACCCTGAAACATTCCTGCACCTCACTGACCCTCTTTAAAGTACCTGAAAATGCATATTTAAAAGCCTATACAGCACAGTTGCACTGACCTTTATGAAAGTCTATCCAGTAAAATAGAAGGTTGAAACTTTAGCTCGTCTTTCACACTCTACAGAATTTCTGCAGTCAGAAAGTGTAAGGCAGTGACCATATTATGTGACTTTGGCAAGTTGAGAGATATAGCCTCGGTTTCGCAGACAGGGTTTAAACCTAGTCCCAGACTAAAACCTAAATCTGAGCTGTTTCAACTGAAAGAAACTTGCACTGACTGGTCTTAAAATATATCAGTGCCTTTGTTTTGTCTCAAGATGCACACCAGTAATTTTTTTTTCTCTAAGGCACGTTTATAAAAAAATTACTTAAATGTCCTAATTGAACTATCCAGGTTTAGTCTAATCCCTGTCTGTGAAACCAGGTCTAAAATTTGTAAGTTTTTATTTTTTTTTTCTGTAAAGTGTGAACTTCTGTTGTTCAAATATGATGGTTTATTAATTTCATACATTTTCAGGACAGTAGCCTAAATCATTTGGTAAAATCTATTAAGTAACATTCCTTGATATTTCTACCATGGTATTTTTATTTTTGTAGCCCTAATATACAGTAGGCTATACACTCACCTAAAGGATTATTAGGAACACCACTAATACTGTGTTTGACCCCCTTTCGCCTTCAGAACTGCCTTAATTCTACGTGGCATTGATTCAACAAGGTGCTGAAAGCATTCTTTAGAAATGTTGGCCCATATTGATAGGATAGCATCTTGCAGTTGATGGAGATTTGTGGGATGCACATCCAGGGCACGAAGCTCCCGTTCCACCACATCCCAAAGATGCTCTATTTGGTTGAGATCTGGTGACTGTGGGGGCCATTTTAGTACAGTGAACTCATTGTCATGTTCAAGAAACCAATTTGAAATGATTCGAGCTTTGTGACATGGTGCATTATCCTGCTGGAAGTAGCCATCAGAGGATGGGTACATGGTGGTCATAAAGGGATGGACATGGTCAGAAACAATGCTCAGGTAGGCCGTGGCATTTAAACGATGCCCAATTGGCACTAAGGGGCCTAAAGTGTGCCAAGAAATCATCCCCCACACCATTACACCACCACCACCAGCCTGCACAGTGGTAACAAGGCATGATGGATCCATGTTCTCATTCTGTTTACGCCAAATTCTGACTCTACCATCTGAATGTCTCAACAGAAATCGAGACTCATCAGACCAGGCAACATTTTTCCAGTCTTCAACCGTCCAATTTTGGTGAGCTCCTGCAAATTGTAGCCTCTTTTTCCTATTTGTAGTGGAGATGAGTGGTACCCGGTGGGGTCTTCTGCTGTTGTAGCCCATCCGCCTCAAGGTTGTGCGTGTTGTGGCTTCACAAATGCTTTGCTTTGTTCGGTTGTAACGAGTGGTTATTTCAGTCAAAGTTGCTCTTCTATCAGCTTGAATCAGTCGGCCCATTCTCCTCTGACCTCTAGCATCAACAAGGCATTTTCGCCCACAGGACTGCCGCATACTGGATGTTTTTCCCTTTTCACACCATTCTTTGTAAACCCTAGAAATGGTTGTGCGTGAAAATCCCAGTAACTGAGCAGATTGTGAAATACTCAGACCGGCCCGTCTGCCACGCTCAAAATTGCTTAAATCACCTTTCTTTCCCATTCTGACATTCAGTTTGGAGTTCAGGAGATTGTCTTGACCAGGACCACACCCCTAAATGCATTGAAGCAACTGCCATATGATTGGTTGATTAGATAATTGCATTAATGAGAAATTGAACAGGTGTTCCTAATAATCCTTTAGGTGAGTGTATATCGAGGGTTGAGAACCAGTGACATTTTTGGTGAAATGGAGATCCTTCACTTGAAGGAATTATGTTATTATGCTTATGAGACAAACTAATTGAGCTGTTATAGAAGTGCATTTTACTATCAAACTTTATCAAAAATTACATTACATCCCAGTTACTGGACGTGATTTAAAGCGGAAGAAGCAGAGAAGTGCAAGCTGGATCCAGACCCTCATAAGCCTCACACTCAGCTGACATGATGCTCACATCACAGCGGATTCCTGCTTTCACCTCGGCATTGTTTGCATGTTGTCCAAGAAAGTGAGAGTGTCTGATGCGCTCTCAAGCAAAGAGACAGGGTCACATGTTAGAATACAGGTGAGAACTTGTCTGACATTATTTTATAAAGCTGAAATCATTTTATTAAAGCTGCTAGATTTCATTTGACATTTTATTATGCATTCATCATTGATTTTTGCTACTTGGACTTGTATCTTTTATTGTAGCAGAACTAGACTTTGTATCTTTATTGTTGTTATTATTAACATGTTATTTTTACATATGCATGCATGCACATACAGTGGGAAGCAATTTTAGCATTTATTTGTATGAATGACTGTCCCTTATTCTATCAGGCATTTCCATCACACCTACTAATGTTTTTGTCAAAAGTTAAAGTATTTATTTACCAAAGACCGAATGCTTGAGATTAAATATGAGATCAAAGTACACATTAATTGTGAAATTATGCAAAAAGTGTCAAAAAAAGGGCAAAAAGTTATCAGCTGAATCTCTTTTAACCTTACATATTTGCTTAAATATATGTATGTTTCATTAAATTCACAAAACACCGTTTGGGAAACCTTAATTTATTGTTTATGTCAATATGGTACAAGAATATTTAAATGAATGTGATAAATGAGTTAGGTCAAGTGTAATATAGCCTAAAAGTAACAAAAAAAATATTTACAAAAAATTATTCTGTTACTTAAAAAAATATATTTAGTTTGATTAGCATTTTTCCTTTTTATTTAGCTTAACTTGAAAAACTAAAACTGAAATAAAATAAAAATGTAAGTGCTAGATATTAAAAATATAAATATATACATAAAAAATCGTTCAACATATTATTAAAATGATGCTAAAATAGCAATGATACTGCACACTGTTAGAGATTGTTAATGGTCAAATTTAACTAGCACAAGTATGTTAATATGAATAGATTAATAAAAGTATGTTATGAATAGGCCATACATTAATGTTTTTTAAAGAAGTCTCTTCTGCTCACCATGCCTGCATTTATTTGATCCAAAATACAGGAAAAGCAGTAATATTGTGAAATATTGTACTATTTAAAATAACTTTTGAATGTAGTGTAGCTGAATAAACATCTGCGATCATTACATGTCGACATGTTTGCTGTTCCTGCAGGGATGGGTTCGATCCGTCAGGCCACAGAAAGACAACCTCTTCTTACATGTGAATGATGGAAGTTCAACATGTGAACGATGGAGGTTGTCAGCAGCTCACACTTGAAAGCCAGGTGCTATTCTCTGCATTTGCTTATTGAACACTGTCTTTGAGCTAGAACTAATATGAAATGCTATATTAAATGTCATGCAAATCTTGATATACAGTATACACCGACTCCACTTACAGCCACATAAAAATTAATGAATGTCATTGTATTAAATAACAAAGCAAGTGACATTCATTGTAATGAAGTGTTAGCGCAAGTACTTTTCAAACAAAACATTTTGCATAATGACATTTTGAATTTAAGTATATATATTGTTACAGTTTACAGTAAGACAACAAGTACACCTGTGTAAATCTGCGGGAACTGATTTCTTACATCCACTAAAAATCACCTTTGAATTGCAAAAATGGAAAGAAAATGTCATTTTTGTTTGTTTGAATAGTCTTTGGGGCCTCTGTAGATGTATAGTTTTTATATATCCTCCCTTCATGTCAAGAGACCTCACATTTGGCTGTGCTGTTGATATCACTGGCACCTTAGAGAAGAGCCCAAGTAAGAGGCAGAATGTGGCGTTACATGCTCAGCATATTAAAGTGGTTGGAGAATGCAATCCTGTGGTGAGTCTTTACTTTAAAAATGAATCAGTCAGATAAAACTGATGGAAAGTGATTCATAAAGTCATGATCAGATCACAGTTAATATAATGATCTAGTATGTCTGCTCTAGGACTTTCCTTTCAAGATCAAGGAGCGTCATTCTCTGGAGTATGTTAGGCAGTTTTCTCACCTCAGATGCCGAACAAATGCCTTCAGCTCTTTGCTCAGGATACGCAGTGAGGCTACAACTGCTATCCAGTCATTCTTCAGGGTAAAGAGTTCTCATTTACACATTACCGTTTAAAGTTTGGCATCAGTAAGATTTCTCGAAAGAAGTCTCTTATGCCCACCAAGGCTGCATTTATTTGATCATAATATTGTGAAATATTTATACAATTTAAAAATAAAGTGAATGTTTTAATATATTTTATAAGTAATTTATTCCTGTAAAGCAGAGCTGAATTTTCAGCGTCATTACTCCTGTCTTCAGTGTCACATGATCCTTCAGAAATCTTTTGAATACTCTGATTTGTTACTTAAGACACAATTCTTTTGATCAATGTTAAAACAGTTCTGCAGCTTATATATATATGTGTGTGTGTGTGTGCCTGTCTGTGTGCATTTATGAATTTTATATATTTTATTATAAAGTTTGTAATATGAGAAATGTTAAAAAAAAAATTGAATAGTAAAAAATTGTTTTAAATGTATTTTCATTCTTTTATTCTTATATTACCTGTCTAATGTACAAATTAATAACAAAACATGATTCTAGAAAAAAAATATAAAAATTATAAAATATATAAATTATATATAAATTATAAAAATAAAATTCTCATATGGCTTATATTTCCTTTTGAGTGATTGTGTTAATTGTTGTTACAGGATAATGCTTATGTGCAGATACACACACCAGTAATCACCTCAAATGACTGTGAGGGAGCTGGAGAACTCTTCCAAGTTGAGGTACGGAGTTCAGTTGACGGGTGACATGTGAGATATAGCAACAAGCTAAATTATATTATTTCAAAATATGGTACATGGATGTATTGAGTCTTCCTTAAAACACTGAAAACTTATGTTTGTGCTCTCTGAAGCCTGC
This sequence comes from Barbus barbus, assembly GCF_936440315.1. Lineage (NCBI taxonomy): Eukaryota > Metazoa > Chordata > Actinopteri > Cypriniformes > Cyprinidae > Barbus > Barbus barbus. The sequence continues at coordinate 22,163,865 of NC_136759.1, read as the reverse complement.
AGGGCATAAAGATGACCCAAACCCACATTTCTTCTCTGTGCCGTCTCAGGACAACTGCACCTGGAGGTGATGGCAGGGTAAATAGTTTAGACACAACTAGTCACATTAATCACACTCTTAAGAATATACAAAATCTGATTTTAGCTCAAGTTTATTATTAGGGCTGCAAATTGATTAGGAAGTTTTTGTTGTACAACATAATTGAATCGCAATATTTACTGAGAAAACCCTCAAAATTGGAAAAAACATTGCTTTATTGTGGCAGAGGAAACCATTGAATAGAAATGTTACTTAAAAATGAATTACAATGCTAAAAACAGAGAATATCCAGATTAATCATTGCTTTCCCCAGCAATAGCTATTATTATCTATTATTTATTAAAAACCATTCAGAATCAGATTCTGGAAGCTTATAGAATCAAATGAATTGTGGAATCAATTATCAATCATTTATATATCAGTGTGTTGTATCAAACCTCCCAGTGTCTATTTGTCATAATTACAGCAGAGTAAATATCCTTTATTGTGTTGGTCAATGGTTTGAGATCCACTAGAACAGACATTACAAAATGTATAATGAATCATTAGCTAAAGTTGAATGCTAAACTATTTTGTGATTGCTCAGCGTCTGCTGTTGTCTGTTGTAGGGCTTTTTCAGCAGTGTACACATTTGGTCCTACGTTCAGAGCGGAGAACTCTCAAAGCAGGAGACACTTGGCAGAGTTCTGGCACTAGACGACCTTATGAAGGTAGAAAACTCATTCCTTCCCACTCAGTGAATTACATACACTAAAGACTCTATCAAGCAACTGATTATGGTTTGAAGATTGATTTGAAAGTGTGTATATATCATAATGCATCATTTTCATTTAAAAGCTTGTTTCTCATTCAGAACCAGTGTTTAGTCGTACTTATGGGAAGCCAAATGCACTGAAAGTTGCATAATAGGTGCCCTATAAATTCTAATAAAATCTCAACATATTACTGGTTTTACTGTATTTTTTTAATCAAGTAAAAACAGCCTGGATGAGGCCAAGACAGTCACCAAGGCTGCATTACATTAAAACTTTAAAAACCTTACTGACCCAAACCTTTCAATGGTAGTGTATATGTCAGTTTGAGAAGATCTTTTTTAATATGGTCTGTTCTCCCTTTCCTTGACATATGCTTTACATTAGTGGGGCTGTGATCTTCAGACAGAACATGAGAAGTTCCTAGTGAAACATTGTGGAAACGCCCCGCTGTTTGTCATCAACTATCCCTACGAGTTAAAGCCTTTCTATGCCCGAGACAACCAGAACAAGCCCAACCACACTGTAAGAATGAGTAACTGCTAATCTGTGTGAAATATGTTTATATTATGTGTTTAAAGCCTAGAGTAAATGATCAGATGTGATAAAGATGTAATGGCATGTCTTTTTGAATTCAGCTTGTCCATTAGACCTTTTTTCCGCTTTTCTTCGCCTCTGTGTGCTCATTGCTTATTCACTGATGATTTTTTGGACAGGCAGCTGCTGTAGATCTCTTGGTGCCTGGAGTGGGGGAGCTTTGTGGTGGATCCCTGGGAGAGGAGAGACTAGAACTTCTGAGTCAACGACTAGCACAGTAGGAAATAGAGAAAAATCCCTTTTCACAGAGTAATAAGTAATAACAAATAATATATGCTGTAATTATTTAAGGATAAACTACTGTTCAAAATATTTTGCGCATATCATAATATTTACATGTATTTACGTCTATATTTGTATTCATATAATTTATATTATTAATATATTTAATATATAAAAAAAATTTGAAAAATAAAATACACACACACATATATATATACATAAATATTTATATATACATAAATATATACAGCACACATACATATATTATGTAAACAAAAATATTATTTTGGATGCGATTTAATCGTTTGATAGCACTAAAAAAAACATTTCTTAATATTATTAATATTTTTGTGGAAATTGTGATACATTTTTCCAAGATTCAAAAGAACAGCATTTGTTTGACATAGAAAAATTTGAAATATATATTTTGTAACATTAGTAAATGTCTGTACTGTCGATTTTGATCATTTTAATGCATCTTTGCTGAATAAAGGTTAAGAAAAAAAAAACTGACACCAAACTTTCACAGTGTAAATAGAACATCAAGTACTAAAGGACATGCATGCATATATTAGGTGTTTGAGTAGCTTTTCTTTACAAAGTGACATCGCCAACTAGAGGCCTGGCATGCATAATGCACCTTTTTCAGTTTTTTTCTTGGATCTGTGCGAATGGGGGTCGCTTTGACAACGTTGTCATTTGCACATGAAAAATGCAAAAGAAAAACTTCACATTTGTTAGCATGTAAACATACCCTTACAGAGCATCTTTATGATATATATGACCGGTATCTGCAGCTGAGAGAGTTTGGCTCAGTCCCCCATGGTGGGTTTGGGATGGGCTTTGAGAGGTACCTGCAGTGCATTCTGGGACTCCACAATATTAAAGATGTGATTCCATTTGCAAGGTTCTCACACTCCTGCCTGCTTTAAAACTGTGTTATAAAACAGTGTTTTCCCGAAGCCACCCAACACTGCACATTTTGAATGTCTTTATGTGTGACACCCATTTGAGGTCTAGGAGTCTCTATTAATGAACTGATGATCTGAGTCAGGTGTGTTTGATTAGGCAAGCATACAAAATGAGCAATATTGATGAAGATTCAGAAACACATTTTAGGAAGCACTGCTCTAGTGTGGCAGGATGACTAATGGGTTTCATGCATTTTTATGAAACATATTCATCTTCTCTGTTATAGATATATGAATATGTCAAGTCAAGACTTGACTTGACTTGACTAGATAGAAGCAGATATTAGTTAACAGCCTCCCTAAAAAAAGTATCCATTTGGTTTTGTTCATTTTTTAAATTATTATGTATGAACACTATCATCAATCACATTTAACATTTTTGAAATAAAATCATTATCTTTGTCTTCTGACAGCATCTTTGATCTTGTGATGCAGAAGAGTTATTATTTTTTAATTGAATTTCATTCTGTGAATATAAAATGTAAAATATAGAAGTTTTAGTTGAGTGAGTGAACTGTTTTTTGACTAAACAGTAGATCTCTTTGAAGGCTCTGGCAGGAACCTCTGCAGCCATTCAGATGAAGTAATACATTTTTGTATTATTTACAAAATACATACATTTTCACATCCTTCAGCAAGCAACATCACCAGTTGTTAATATTGCTGCCTCAAGCCAAAGGCACAAAATGCTACCAGGGCTTGCTGGCCCTGCAAGACGTTAAAGTGGATGGACGGGGATGCCACTCAATTCTGCCTGGCAGACGAAACAGCTGCACAGATGACACTTTCAGAGTGGCTGTGACTGGTCTTACACCTGGAACAAAACACAGCTTTATTGTTAAATTCATTATTAGAACAGGTGGCATTTTCAAAATACACCTTAATTGTTTTTAGCTCATCTTAGGCTCAGTACCTAAAACCAGTCATGGTGAACAATCCTGTCCAGATCATACCGACATTCTGGCTTTTGCTGCAGAAGGGAGCAGACCAAATGGCAGCATTCTGTGCAGAAAGATGGGAGAGACGTCTGATTATTACCGTACACTAAATCCGCTCTTCTTATTCTAAGCTGTAAGATCTTCCTGCATTTTCCATATAGTCATCTCCTATAAAGCCTATGAAGTTTTAAAATTGTACTGAGGATGGAGAATAACTTACTTTCTGTCAAGCCCAGTTTGGACCAGGTGTTCATGTTGGTCCTGTAGATGTTGAAACTATCTAGAATATATCCACACAGCATTCTGAACAAGATGATGCTCAATGCTGCCTCCGTTTGTGTTCCATAAAGTGAACACGCTGGATGACTATGACGTACTTTAGAAGTCCTGCTGGTCTGGCCAGGACTATTGGGGTGACTTTTTTTGGGAAGCCTTGGGATGTTCAGACTGGATGAAATAAACATTTTTGGCTGTTAATTGGTTATAAATAGGGATTTAACTCAGTCTTGGGTATTTTTTTTCTGTTGAAAAATCACTTGTACTCACAATGCTTATACTTTCCACACGTTTCGACTCGTTGTCAAATTTTACTGCCACCTGATGGACAAAGCAAAAAAGCAATTAATATACCATAGGATGGAATACACTAACAAATCATAACAATACAAAAAATATATCATAAGTTTGAAGTGTGAATTTTCATCCTACACTTTCATCCTACAACATTTTCCCAAAGTTCTTAAATGTACCATTTTATAGTGTGAAGATTTAATTAATCTAAATAACCTTTTGTGCAATGTAATGTTCCGTGGATGTTAAAAGGTTCTTCATTGAACCATAGATGCCCATAAAGAACCCTTATTTTACAGAGTGTAACAAATCAAATTACCAAATTTATCTAAAACCAGTCATGGTGAGCAATCCTGTCCAGATCAAGCCGACGTTCTGGCTTTTGCTGAAGAAGTGAGCAGATCAAATGGCAGCATACTGTGCAGAAAGATGGGAGAGACGTCTGATTATTACTGTAACCTACATCTGCTCTTCTTATTCTAAGCTGGAAGATCTTCAGGTCAGAAAACTGGGATAAATTGCTGCATTATCCATATGTCCATCTCCTATAAAGCCTATAAAGTGTTGTATTTGAATTGTACTTGTGGAGAAGAACTCGCCTTCTGTCAAGCCAGGTTTGGACCAGGTGTTCAAGTTGGTCCTGTAGAAGTCAAAACTATCTGGAAAGCGTCCACACAGCATTCTGAACATGAGGATGCCAAGAGACCAGACCGTCGCTGGCTTTCCGTGGAACTCGCCTTTCAGTATGTACTCGGGAGGGCAGTACATAACTGTTCCTGGAGGAAAAAAGAGTTTGTCTGATGTTTTAGTCATTACCACAGCATGTCTTCTTAGCATTAAGTATTGAGTTAACTGATTCACAAGAGTTAGAGCTAATACACACCACTGAATCTTGTGTAGGCAGATCCTGTCAGGAGACTGCCGCATCCAAAGTCAATTAGTTTGACTTCGAGCTTCTCCAAGTTTATCAGCAGGTTCTCTAACTTGATGTCCCCATGGTAAACTCCACGGTGACAACATGCACTGGCGGCTAGCGTTGCCCCCAACACGATAAACCTCGCTAACTTCTCGTCGATGCTGCCTCCATTGCGTTGCACAAAGCGGAAAACATCCATGCAGTGTGAGAAACGCTGGACGACAATGACGTAGAAGTTCTGCTGGTCCTGCCATTCCAGCAGCCTAATAATATCCATCACTGGGTTTTTATTGGCCAGGATTGTCAGGGCGACTTCTTTGGGAAGGGGCTTGGGATGATCAGGCTGGAAGAAAGAAACATTTTATGATGTGGAATGGGAATTTAACTCTTGGGCAAATGTGTCTAGTGAAAAATCACTTGTACTCACAATACTGATATATTCTGTGTGTTTTGTCTTTTTTACAAATTTCACTGCCACCTGATGAATGAAACAAAAAGCAATTAATATGTGTAGGATGCCATAAATTATAACAATACAAAAAATAGTCAAAGCATGAATTTTAATCCTACCCTCTTAAAATGAACGGTTCTCCAAATAACATTTCGGTGAACACTTCTTAAAATAATCATTTTTTCTTAATGTGAAGAATATTTAGATTTTCATGTAACCATTCTTCATGTAGCCATTAAAGATCCTTTATTTTTAAAAGTCTAAAGGCCAAGTTGATGTATGTTAAAAAATCAAACCTTAAATCTATCCTCCAAACGAGTTGCCTTGTAGACAGCGCCAAATCCACCTTGACCCAGCTTGCTGCCAATTGCATATCGGCAGCAAATGTTGTCTAGATGAAAAGGAGAAGACCATGTTTAGTGGTACTGCTTCAAAGACATTGTAAGAAGAGTGTGCTATGTTTGGGATTGTAGCAATAAACTCACCTTCAGGTCTCATGTCCACTTCATTGCTGTCCAACTCTATCATCAGAGGAGGCACTTCACCTTCTCTCACACTGACTGGAGCATCGTGGACTTGAGTTTGGAGGTCTTCCTGCATCAGAGGCTCAGCAGCAGGAGGGACTTGAAGCACACTGGTATGAGGTTCCTCAAGATCAATGACCTCTACAGATCTGGAGATGGGCTGTAGAGGCTTCTGATCTAAAGAGGAGAATACCAGCACAAGATGTTAGTTAGCAGTAACTTACTGTTAATAAATACATTTTGTAGCGACATAATTACGAATTGTTCACCTATTTCACTCTTGAATTTTGAGGTAGTCTAATATATTATAGAAGAGAAGCTAAAAAGACTATTTTACAACCATGGGACAGGAGAGTTCCCATAGATATTCATATTTAGGTGTGAATAATAGTGACTTTTTAATGTAAAGAGCTCCAGAAAATGAATTAGAGTTCAGAATTCTCCTAACACGGGTGTGTCATTTACCGTCGGTTCTCCCGGATGTTTCTGCCTCAGTACCTTGGTCCTTCATCTCACCCTGACCTGAGCTCTTGCCTTTGATGATTTTTTTCCTCAAACGGGAAGAGAGCCACTGAAAGAAGTGGCCCACTTTCTTTTTATTCCTCTTCTTCTCCTCTTTCAGAGGAGAGAGGGGAAGCACTATTCCCTCACCATCACCAACAGGCTTCTCATCAGGCCGATGAGGATTATTTTTCCCTGCCGTGTTGGGGCTGGATTTTGGGGGTTTACTGTGAGGGAGGTCGTAGACCTGCTCGCTCTCCGTAAACGGTTGTACTCGTGAATAATTCTGTCCCATGATAAATTTCTGTTGTGTATCAATCAGACTAGAGCAGCAACAAACTGAGTAGCCTAAATAAGCGAAGTGAGGAGCTTTTCACGGTTTTACACGCGCAACGTTCTAAAAGTTCTAAGTTTCTTTGTGACATCACAGTGGCTCAGATATAGCAGGAGGAATTCGAAAAAAACATTTTTTTTTAAAAATTTTTTTTTTGCACAGTTAAAGGTGCCATAGAATGAAGCACTGTCTTTACCACGGCATAGTTAAATAATAACAGTTCTGCGCATGGAAATGACATACAGAAACACCATAGTTTCATCCTATGTAACCCTAACCCTAATAAAAAAGACCACTGAAAAATAGGCGAATAAGAACACTGTAAAACTTTTCTTGAGTGTATTTCTCAGTCACAGACAGCTGTAGTCTCTTTCTGGATGTATTATTACTCTTTGATAAATATCGTTTGTTTGTTTTATTTTCTTCTTAACGCCATTTCAGCATGTCTGGCTCATGGCGAGAACCAGTTCCATACATAAGTCTGTTCTATTGACAAATATCGTCACAACATCAAGACACAAACGTGAAAGTCTTAATTTAACAAGCAGCTGCTGAACATTTCCACAGTTACTGATCAACAACAAAATAATCTCTTGTTAAGTAACAACTTGTGCGTGTGAGATCTTTGCATTACATAAATTCATCCACTAGGTGGCGTGTTTCTCAAACTAATTCAAACAGGTAAAGTTACGGCTGGCTCAAATTCTGGGAAAACTCTCATTGCCCTCTTCTGAGGGGTCATTTTATAACGTGAGGCAGCAGACTATGCCTTAAAGTAAGTGTTATTTTCTGAGAAATGCTTACACACTTTATTAGACTTAAAAGAGGGTCTAGATAAACTAAATAGGCTATATGAGTTGAAATCCACGCTTGTGCTGCCTCCGTTCATCCCTGTAGTGAGAAAGAGAGTCCCGTCCCTTCAATTCAGTGGGCGTGGTGTATGCGTGTGTGTGAGTGGGACAACAAACAGCAGACAACCAACAACACTTCCTACATCTGCGTACAGCTCGAGCGTTTCTTCACCCTCACCTCGCGTCAAGCGTCTCTCCTGCGCGCGGTGTTTACATTGAGTCCTGCTGCGCTCCAAGGACGCGTCCCCTTCATCACTAAATGAAGCGCCGCAGCGCTGCAGGTTTACATCCACAACACAGCTCCACGCGCGTTCAACATAGATGGACCCGCATCATCTGAGGACTTCAGAGTGATATTACTGTCGTGATTGTGTTTTTCCTTTTGTAAAATGAGCGGAGGGGAGATCATCTGTCAGGGATGGTTGAGAAAGTCGCCACCCGAGAAGAAGCTGCGGAGATATGTAAGTGTTTCAAACGCTGTGTTATATAGTGTGCTGTATGTACAGTAACATTGATGCAGAAAGCCGTGCAGAACTTTTAGTAACCAGCTATATGATAGGAATCTATTCATCCTTATAATGAAAATTAAAATGCAGGTGAATATTAGTTTGTAATTCAGCAAAATGCGCTTGACTTGTTTTGTTTGAGAAAAAAGAAAACTTTGAACCAGCCTAAGATGCTTTGCTGGTCATAGCTGGTAATGCCAGCATGTTTTGGTAACAAGTGCCCAAAACCCCTTTAAAACCAGTAAACAGACCAGCCTGACTAGGTAGGGAGACCAGCTCATTTTTTTTTTTTAAGATAATTCTGATATTTAGAGAGCAGGGAGTCTGATGACTGCTATATATTTATAAGTAGCATGCATAAAGATGACCTTTACATTAACCTGATGACGGCAATTGAGATATACACTAAAATGAAACAAGGTGCATCTGACTGATATTGTTTTTAATGCAGATCATTATGTCAATATCTACACAGCAGGGTGGCATATATAATACTGATTTTTACATTACACAAATTAAAGGTGCAATTTGTATATTTTTGCTAATGGTACATGTTTTACCCGTAAATAAATTAACAGCATTTTTTAAAAATTGATCAGAAAAATTGATTAAAAAAAACAAAGGCTTCTATATGGAGTGGACCAGGCCGCTCTAATCACATGAGCTGTCATGTCAAGCAATTGACCGAATGTTTATTCAGTACTCTTTTTTTGTAGCATAAGCATACAATTATTTGTTTGGTATAAAACAGAAGTATGGAAGAGCGACTGCTATACAGACGAAACTTCATGCATCCAGACCAGTAGGTGTCAGTATAGTCCAAAACACTTTAGGGCAAATTAGATCCAGCTAGCTGGATATAAACAAAAACTTACTCAGTGCGCTTTTAATGATAACAATGAGACACAAAATAGCTGAAATCAAACAAGCTTTGGATAAAAGAGTCTGCTAAATGACTATATGTAAAGTACTTATTTTACACAATATTTCTTAAGTTGACTAAAAGCACTACACCAAAATGTGAAGACAATCAGTCGACACATTTAACCCAAGGAGAAACAACTGCTGTTTATTGGTCAGATCGACATATATCAGTCAGGACTAAATTACTAATAATCGACCTGAGTATATTTATCTCTTTATTGTTGTGCTAGCTTTAGCAGGTGCAGTCTGTTTTGCACTAGCATCTCATGTAAAACTGAAAAACATTTGACTAGTCCATGTACTATCATAAGAACACACAACTATGCGTTTACTATTTGGGATGACCACCAATAATACCTGCTTTATAATAAGATTATGAGTATTATAATCTGGATTTAATTGAACTAAAGAAGCTGTGCACAAAGGGGTTTGAAGGCACCACAGAGACACCGTCTGTCTCATAATTCTGTTTTGGACATCTGTCTACGCAACTGTTCCTATTAAAAGGGCAGAAACTGTTTACTGTCCCTCTTTCATCCGATGTTAGCTTGCTAGTAGCAGTTGCTGCATTATTGTAAACTGGAGACCACCGTTGGACATGTGGGGTGCTTACATCCTTCTTTGGTTGCTGGATGTTGGAGACTGTTGCTTTCCGGTTTGCCAAAGCAGATAATGCATCCTGCACAAAAGCTGGGAAGGCCCTCGGTCCTAGATCTCATAAATACAGCTGTCTCATGTTTATCTACAGTGTTGCATTACAGGACTTCTCCATCCTCCTACCTAACTTTGCCATGATGTCATCTCACTCTCCCGCTCTCTCTTTCTCCTTCCTTCTCTCACGGTTTCATCGGGAGAGCCCGTATCTGTATGTCCTCAGATGCACACATGCTAGGTCATTTCCTCATTGTCTTCCACATAAAGCAGCCCTGTCTTATGTGGAGCTGCACAGGAACTGCTCATGTCAAAATAAGTGGGCAGCTGGGGCTGGGAAGAGGAAAAGCAGACACATGTTTACCTTATAAGTGAAGGTCAATACTCCTTGAATCAAAAAACTAGTTCACTCAAAAATGCAACATAGGCTCATTGGAAAAACATGCCAACTACATTTTTGTGAAACTCCAAAAACATTCCTATTGTATCCATACAAATTACTGCAGTAGCCAGGCGAAATGAACACTAGAGACAGTTAAACACCAACATCTTTTATTCTCTTTCACACAATTTATGATTACGTGAGCAGATTATACATTTAAAAAGGCTTATTTCCTGTGGTTTCTTGGAATAAGCTGTTACTATCTCAAAACACGTTTACCATACTTGTTTGGAAATGAATACCTTTTGACATTTGCATTACATAATCAGCTCCATTTCCATTGCTTTTCTAACATAGTAAACTTGCTCGGTGGCCTACCTGGTACAGCATTGCACTTGTAATGCAGAGCGCTCTGGTACGAGTCCTGTGAAACACAAGACATGATAAAAGAGTAGAAGCAAGCTAAAATGACATGATTGCTTCAACAAATGTTTTTTATTTCATGTTTGCTTTTGTTAAACTGTCTGTTTATTGTAGGTGGTACTTTATTGTTTTCAAATGTGAAAGAGTAAGCAAGTCGTGATGATTTGAGAAGGCTAAATTGATCAAACATAGGCTATGATCAGCTCACTGTCTGCCGCTGGCCGCTTGGTCATTAGGCTACTTTAAAAAACTAAAACTTATATAACGAACAAAACATGCTCCCAACATTTTTCTAAATTAAAACTGAATTATTTTAATAGCTGAAACAATAGTATAAGCTGTTTTGAGAGAAGGGGGAAGATAAGCTGTCGGACACGGGCCGGGCTAGGGCCTGAGCCTAAATTTGAGGCCCGTGCAGGGCTCTATTTAGCGCCACTCACTGGATATTTCACCTTGTAAGTGTTATTATGTCATATTTTGCACAAATGTCAATACAGATATTTGCAATGAGCCTGGGTTGCAAAAATGAAAATTCTGTCATTATTTTTCACACTTGTTTCATTTTAAACCTGTGTGTTGGAATATGGAATATTTTATGGTGCTTTATTTGTGTTTCTTCTTTTTTTTTGTCTTTTTGGCATTGTTGTATGTCAAAGCTTGCATGACAATTGAAAAAAATTATTACATTTTTGTGTTATGGAAAATAACAGCAAACTAATGACATATAATGACAGAATTTTCACTTTTGGCCCAATTATTCCTTGTGTTTGGTCCACAAGCTGGACATTGTGATCTTGAGGTCTTGCGTCCAAAAATCCACATAACTAAAGGTTAAAAAGTCCAGGTATGGACATTCAGCAGACATTCTCAAATCAGCTGGACAGGCAAAAGCTTGTGCCAAAGGGACTAATTGTCTCATCTAAAAAATTCCTTCCACTTAAACAGGCTGGCGCTGGACAATGACAACCATTAAGGGCACTGAATTGCTGTCATCTGACATTACTGACATCCTAATGCAGAGAGATATTTTAAGCAGCTGTGGATCTCAGCATTCCCCTTGTAAGGTGTTTTTGGGAGAAAAAGAACTGGACAGTTTGGGCTGGTTAATGATTGATTGGTTCTTTCACATGTTTTTGCATTAGTGAAGAGTTTGACTCGTATTATTTTGTCGTTGGCCTGTAAGTGCTTTGGCTTCTTTTGAAGTTTGAGAGTGAATGCCAAGGCAAATACATTACAAGGGAAAATTGACTAATGCATTCTCAATAGTGATTGTGAAACTTTAGTGAATGTAGTATGGATGGATTAGTTCTATTCATATAAAATGTTACTTGATATTGTTTTTCATTCTTCAGACTTATTTAGTTTCCCTCAAATTCCAAATTAGTATTCAAGTAATAATTCTGTTTTCTATAGTAAAAAAAAAACAAGCTTTTCATGCTTTCCAAGTTCAGGTGTCTTTAAAGTACAACAGGTAAATACACACTTTATAAGGTATCTTCTTAACATCAATCCTCACATGTAAATAGTATGCAAATACTCATGGCAAACACCCTGGGCAGTTACAGCCTAGTAGCAACAGTTGAAAACTGACGTAGTGCGTTTGCTGATGCTTTTTATGACCTTTCTGAGAGAGTTGTCTATATTAGCCTTAATGTTTTTTATGATATTTTTCCTGTTTTTCTTCATTTAATTGTATTTTTTTTTTTATAGAAGTATGTATTTGCAATAAAAGTTTGACTGAGATAAAGATATCCCTGTTTATATATCTGATGCATTAGAGACAGCATGAAAGCAAATGAGTCACACATCTGTAGCAATATCAGTCTCAAGCCCCCACTCGTTTTATCAGATGGAACATTCTGTATTTTATGGTCCTAAATAGCCTCCTAATTCATGATGATAATGCAAGAGAAAACAAATTCTCATGAAAAAAAAACTGTATAGTGGATCTTAAGAAAACATGTCCAGGTCAAGCTTAATATCAGACATAGACTCACGCATGCTTTGTACTATTGTAAAAAAAAACAAAAAACATTTTATATCTGAGAAACACAAAGCTGACAGGAAAAAAATAAAATGAGTATTTTGAAAATGTTTTGCATAAGAAAAATAAAACTTTAAGGACCATTTTGAGTTTGACCTGTTTAGGATCTATTTTAGGACCATTTTGATTTTTTGCATTGTGTTATGCACATTTTCTGTATTAATGCAACGTGTCAGGATATATTCATTGCTTATGATCATATACCTAAAAATACTGTCAAATGTCCTAAAAATAGACTTTGTGATATTAGACTGGTGATATTCACCCACGTATATTTAATTCCGTCAATAAGATTGTCCCACTTGTCCGTCTAACCTGTGAAGCCGTGCCAAAGGCTTTGTCACTACTGACTGCAATAAAACCGAAGGTCGGAAATGGACAATTCTAGCATTTCCCACCACAGCTTCTCATTTCCTTTTCCTACAACCGCCATTGGCTTCCTCTGTATCGGCTCTCATTTGAATCTGTTGATCATTTGTAGGCATTATAAATGCCTGAGCAGAAAGAGGTGAGAATATCTCAACTGTGCTTGTGTAACATGAGCGTTAGCAGTAGTTGGTACCACCCACTCTACTGGTCCTGATCTGACATCACCTCCCAAACATGTCTGTTTGCATAATCCATCGCTACATTCCTGCATGATCGTATCGGGGGAAGTGTTCTTTCCCTACTCCACATGTCCTCCCTACACAGTGTTGTTGTCTGGAAAGTGTACTTCATGTGCATTTAAACTTGTTTGTGTGTCTGGGCGGGTGTCAGCAAGTTTCCAGAGCCGGTGCACAGACAGGCTCCGAGTCACTGTGTCAGCTGCCGACCGTGCTGTTGTTTTGCAGAGGGGCGCTGGGAAATCCTTGCCCTCCGAGGTCAGATCCGAATACCTCCCAGTTCCTGCTTTGACAGGCAAACCAATGCTCAAACACACATTCTCCTTGTTTCACATCATCTGAAACACATTGGATTTGCTCTCAATTCCGAAATTGCGGACAGCTGGATGTCCTTTGAGTGCTGGGAGACGCTCAGTGAAATGTGTCCACTAGGGTTGAGTTAATGAGTCTGTGTAGATTACTATTCAATGCCTGGGAGTTCAGCAATAGTCACGACTAGGAGTGCTTTTTGAGATTTGAACAAACCGATCACCTTAGAGGAATATTCCAGGTTGGGTACAGTTTAAACTCAATTGACAGCCCTTGAGGCATAATGTTGGTCACCACAAAAATCTATTTCCACGTGTGCCTCCTTTTATTAAAAGTAAATAAATAAATACTTCGGTAAATGAAAGTAAATAAATAAATACATAACACAGCACAAGGGTTATACAGAAAATGATTTTGTTTTATGTCCTGTGGCCATACAATTGAAACAGTGAATAAAATAATATTAAGTAATAGTAAAATAATAACTCAACAAAAAAAATGCATAAATGCAAGCTCTCATCGGTTTGTTGGTGTTTATGCTACAAAAATGGAAAAACGATGTGCCTGGGGTACTTGTAACATTGATTCCAGGTATCCTGAGAGAATGGGCAATAGAATTTATTTTATTCTATTTCCTAAACCCAAACAAGACAGAGTAAACTTTAATTTTCTGGATGTCATACTCTCATTAAGTTAATGTGAGAACATCATCTTGTGCTTCAGCAAGCTATCTCTGGCTAAAACTAGATAACGTTAACGTTAGTGAGTCCATGCTCACCTACAAACCTAAATAGTTCTCATTTCATGTATAGTCTATAGGTCAAAAACAAATAAACGAAGGTCTACATTTCAGCGCCTTTCCATATTAAACTGGTTAAATCAAAATCAAATCGGAAATGCGTCAAAAATGGAAATCAAAATGGAAAATATAAAAAATGAGGAACAAAAAAATCTATAGAAGGAGGAACCCATTGCCTCATCCATATCTAGCTACTGCAATATCATATCTTTCACCTGGTAGTCGACAAAACAGGCGAAAACAGAAAACAACAGTATAGATGACAGTGATGATTGTTTCCTGCTTGTCTCTATCTTACTTTGTATGAGGCATAAATTACATCATTTATCCACAATAGGTTATGGCTTCCTTTATATGAGCCTCTTATTTGACACACTTTTTCTGACCTCTCTTTAGCCAGGAAATTACAGTCAAGATGGAGGATCTTTATATAGTAAATAGCCTGGCCTTCAGCATGTCCTGTGGAGCTACCTGTTTGTGTTGTAAGCTGAAAGCTCAACAGCAGCGGTAGCATGTTCCAGACTTCCTCTGGATGGCACCTACAGGAAATGTTCAGCCCGAGGTCTCATGAGGAGGGGAAATGAGTGGGACGTGTTTGGGGTTTCTTGTGAAGTCTGATGTTTTTTTAGAGCGTGAAATCAAAGTGTGTTTTCATCATAGGAAGTCAAATTCCACTGATAGTAATCTTGTGACTAAACAAAAGTTTGAGCACCTTTTATTAGTTTTTATTGTCAAGGTGTCAATGTTTGCTTTGATCCTGCCCATACACTGTAAAAAAAAATGTTTCAAAAAGTTGTTTCAACTTAAAATAATTTGTTACCCCGCGGCCTTAAAACTTTTAGTTTAGTCAACTTGAAATTTTAAGTTACTCAATGTTAATTTAAGGGACAACTGGAATATTTTAGTTGACTAAACTAAAAATTTTAAGGCCGCAGGGTAATAAATTACTTTGTTGAAACAACTTCTTTTTTTCTACAGTGTATGTATATATATACACACACACTTCCAAAGTTTGGAAACGCCCTAGAAAAGTGGGGTTTTGGACAATATTGGCATTAATCCTTTTTAATTTGTGATAATTCCACACTGATAAGGGACAACACAAACTACGAAAACATATTTTATTACAACAGTTTATACATAGAAAACACTAAAATTTTCGATTCATCAGAATATCCACCATTAGCTGCTATTACAGCTCTGCATAATCTGTCAGTTTATTCAAACATTGACTTTGAATTGGCAATCAATTGTTGAAGCTACAGTATTAAGGTGTGCTGACCCAAAACTCTTTTATAAACTTGGGCCAAGTTTAAACCAGTAACCAGGCGTCACAGCTGGCAAAGGGGCATGTCTGACTTTGACATGTATATATTGCCATTATTATGTTTTATTGCTGGTCTTCAATGATAATGTCAAGTTACTTTAATGTATTTGCACCAAAAAATGATTTATGCTGATATCGTCCAAAACCACACTTTGCCAGGGGTGTTTCTAAACTTTTGGAGGGCAGTGTATATATATATATACACACACTATACCTGGCCAGGCTCAAACTGGCTGTTTTAGAAGATAATTTACAACTGGGTGACATCAATTTAAGTCTTAGGCATGTGTCTGTAGTCTTCCAAATTTGCAAAGTATGCTGACTAATTATGTAGACTGGTAAGAAGTACTTTTATTGTCCTACAGCTTGAACAGATTGATATAAAATAAATAAAATTAACATTTACACTATGTTTGTCCCATAAATGCTAAATGATAAATTCAATTATGGATGTAATCAAGAAAAAAAAGTCTTTGAATTGCAGATATTGTTGGGTAAATTATGCTAATTTACTAATTATAGTAATTTACTGCATTAGGACATTCATTAAGACACCTCGTATTTATCTAGTCATGCATTTTCATAATCCACCATAACTTTTTGATTTTATTACTTTTTATTTTATTTTTTAGAGCAGAGTATTTATTTATTTAATAAAAGGCTTAAGATATCAATAGTTATTTAAGCTGCAGTATATTGTCTACTCCTTTATATATATATATATATATATATAGAATACAAAGCTTTTGGGATGCAAAATATGTATGCACTGCTATCGATTAATTTCTGAAATGACCCTGATAACCTCCCCGTCACTTCCAAGAAAAATGGGTTTATTCAGATGGCCACAAATTCCAAGGGCTTTGTGGAGATCTATTAGTCGATTACGTTCTGAGATGATGAGCAGTTATTATGGAAAGTGATCATTAAAACATTCGTCTGTTTTGAAACTCGAGGCCACCCATACAGGTGATGTCATCACATTAAGGATGACACGTGTGATTGCGGTTGATGATAGGGGTCACATGACACACAGAGGGCTGAGCTTGATTAAGATGATGGGAGAGGGGCTGCGTTGGCTTTGGTCCATGTCTACTTCAGAAATGGGTCCAGGACAAAGCCCTGTCTTCCTGAAGCTACTTATCACAGGCCTGTGCGAAATATTACCCCCCGAAGCAAATGACTGCAACGTGATGAAAGCTTTAAAAAGGTTGTTAGGGAAGGACTTGCATTTGAAAGCGTTTGTCTTGACAGTGGTTTGATTCTTAATGAGCAAGATAAACAGGTTTTTCCAAAAAAAACCGACAAAGTTTAATAACTGAATTCCAAATGAAGAACTACACAACCCACAAGGGCATTGTGCTTTATACAGTTTTACAAAAATGTGTGTTATTGTGGTTTTGTTGTTATGCAAATGCTTTAATAAATCCTTTTATTTAACCTTTTAGTTTATTTCATTTAGCAGGTCATTAGACATTAGTTATCCAACTCTGTTACAGCCGCATCAAACTGTATTGTATGTCCTTTTATATATATATATATATTTTTATATTTCAGATTAATCTTGCGTTAAGTCAATAATAATTATTATTAATAATACAATTAATTAATAGTTGATCATAAATTATTAAATCAATCATGTTTGTTATTATAGTCAATAACTGGAAATACTAAGCAGAAATATTTCAAGATAACTCTGTTTTACTGCTAAAGCCTTTGCTTTTTTGAGTGTTTTCACCTGACCTTGCAGTGGTCATGTGGTACAAGTAAAAACACTAGATTTTTTTTAAAGTTGTTATTATGAGTACTACAAGGATGTGATTGCTTTTTTCTAATTACGGTAACTCTGACATGACGTGTTACATTTTGTTCATTTACTGATAACAACAGTAGTCTTGGACGCCTTGTGCATTACACAAAAACAAACCAAACCAGTATATCTTCATATACATTACATTGCATTTAGTCATTTAGCAGACGCTTTTATCCAAAGCGACTTACAAGTGAGGACAATGGAAGCAATCAAAATCAACAAAAGGGCTATGACAAGTCTCAGTCAGCCTAACACAGTAATAAAAAGAAAACCGATAGAATAGTAAAAGAATAAAACAAGCTAGTGTTAGTTTTGCTTCTTTGTTAATTGTATAACAGATAAAAGAAAACAAATAGACAGAATACATAAAGAATAGAGAATAGTGTTAGGTTATATATACATACATATATATATATATATATATATATATATATATATATATATATATATATATATATATATATATATATATATATATATATATATGAAAACAAGCTGTTAGTAAATTAATAGAGTTTTTTGTTTTGTTTTTAAGAATAGAATTAGAATAGAGATTGCTAGAGTCAGAGGGTCAAATAAAGATGGAAGAGATGTGTTTTCCGCCGATTCTTGAAGATGGCTAAGGATTTAGCTGCTGGGATTGAGTTGGGCAGGTCATTCCACCAGGAGGGAACAGTTAATGTAAAAGTCCGTGAAAGTGTTTTTGTGCCTCTTTGGGATGGCACAATAATGCGCCATTCACTTGCTGCTAGAGGGCTAATACAAGTATTGATATTCATCTAGGTATTGATGATTTTAATCATATGTGCCAAAAACACAACTCATTTCTTTAGGCGAAAGTAAACAAAAGAAATGTAAAAGTTACTGAATGCACCTTTAGATCATCTAATAAATTAGCTTTGTGTTCAGAGCGGATGTGTGTGATACTCTTCATAGATTCTGTTAAATCATTATCACCCAGTATTGAAATGCAGAAGCGGCCTGTTGCATTTCTCCCTGTGTGGATCAGTTCACACGCTCCTGATGGACTGGTTAATCATTCTTGTTGTCATTGAGCAACCTGAATTTCCGACATGTTTATCTGCATCAAGAATCAAGCCAACATGGGGTGTGAAGTTCTTCAGTTCTTCTACAGTTAATGCTGTTAAATCACTGCATAATGTATTTTGCATGCAATACACAAAGCTTAATTTATATCAGCTAATGCCACAAAATGTAGCTCTAAAAAAATGTGAAGATCAAATTCAAAAACAACAGCAAGCCTCAAAAACTCAGTGATGTATTTGCTTTTATATAATAGTATTTTATTGCGTTATACCTCACTTATGTTGATGTTTTTGAACACTGTTTTGTTTAATGTTAAATTCAAAGAATTAAAAGGCCAAATGGAAAAAGAAAATGCTGTAATTTGTTTATACACATTACTGTTTGATACTAAAAAGTCTCTTATGCTTATCAAGGCTGCATTTATTTGAATACATTAAAACAGTAATATTGTGAAATATTAAGACTATTTTAATCACAGGTTTTCTTTGATGCAAAGCTGAATTTTCAGCATCATTACTCCAGTGTCCTTCACAACATGATCCTTCAGAAATCATTCTACCAGTAATATGCTGATTTGCTGCTTAAGAAACATTTCTTATCAATGTTGGAAACAGTTGTGGAGCTTAACATTTTTATGGAAACTGACACATTTTTTCAGTATTCTGTGACAACCAGAAATTTGACATAAGAATCTTGTAACATTTTAAATGTCTTTACTGTTACTTGGAACAATTTAATGCTTCCCTGTTGAACAAGTAACAAGTAAAAACTGGTTCATGGTTCAGTGCTCTGGGTGGTTTCTAGGGCAGTGCTAGATAGTTGCTAGGGCGCTCTGGTTGGTTATTTACAGGCTCAAGTTAAAAATCTAAATTCTGGGTATGCTTAAACAAAGGGCCTTGTGTATGGAACATAACCTTGATTTTGCCATCCATGAGTTTTGCATATTGTAAGCATCTTTCTTCAACTTTCAGTGTGCATCAAAGGTGTGCTTGACTGCAACATCTCCTATTGCGCAACCTGTGGTTTAAACAGGTTTACAGGTCAGCCTGGCTTGTTTATGTGACTGAGGATGTGGCCCACTGTAAGAGTGAAGCCCAATATTTTAAAGTTGTGCCATTTGACTGTTTATTCGTCAGGGTACATTAACGTACGATACAATCTGCCTCTGATGAAGTCAACCTGACAAACGAGAGAGACTTCAGACGGCTTATGTTGTACGCTCATCTTGTCCTTATTAGAACGCTGCCATCCTTTGAGTCAAACCCAACTGAAGTGTGCCCTGCTGACTCTAGTTCATCTTTCAAACACAAAAACAGCACAGATGGCAGAGAGCAGAGGAAGTGACACAAAGAGTTCTGATGAGCCAGAATGCTGTCACTCAGCGCTCTCATACATGGCTTTATGAATGGATCAGGGCACGCATTCAGCCCCAGCTTTAGAGTTTTAACTCCTTTTTCAAATACGAGTGGGTGTCGACTAAATACATTTGATTGGATCAAGCTATCAGCGCCCAATGGCTTCATTCAGAGGTGACGCATGTGTCTTTTCCTCATCAGGGCTCAATGTTTGATACGTTTGCTGGCGCTCTGCACCTTGTCAAGGAGACTGTTGGCCAGATGAATGCAGAAGGTTGCAGTTGCAGCTCGGCTCATCAAGCAGAATAAGAGTCTAATCAGCTTAATTGGTCCTCTGTCTTTAATCTGTCAGTCTTTCCCTCCTTTTCTCGCTCCCTTTTTCCATCTGCACTTCCGCCCTTCCCTCTTTGCAAGTGCTATGTGATTCTCTTCCAGTAAGTAAATGCAATCGCTCTTCATTTGGTTTGCTCAAAACTCATGCTGCAGTAGAATGGAAGAAACAGTAAACGTTAACGAGATGATTCTCATTCGTTTTGACAAAATTAATATATTTTAATACATAAATATGCATATTTACATACCGTATACACTATCTTGAATACACCTGTATTTTCAATTCTGTTTTTAAGGGTTTTTATTAGTATTTTGGCTTTAGGGCTGTCAAACGATTCATTGCGATTAATTGCATCCAAAATAAAAGTTTTTATTTGCATAATATATGTGTGTTCTGTGTATATTTATTATGTATGTATAAATACACACACAGTATATATTTTGAAAATATGTACTTGTATTTACATGTCTGTATTTATAGTCATATAATTTAGGCTATATTATAAATAAACATTTAATATATACAAATAACATTTTTCTGAAATATATACATGCATGTGTGTCTGTTTATATATACATAATAAATATACACAGTACACACACATATATTATGTAAACAAATCTTTTATTTTGGATGCGATTAATCACGATTAATCATTTGACAACAGTCATTGTGGCATAATCTTTTTTTTTTTTTTTTTTTTTTTTTTTTTTTTTATAAAGAAATATAAAATAAAGAAAAATAATCCCAATTCACCAAAGCTAATTTGTTTGTGTGAAACATTACAAACCACTAATAATTGATGATATGTGTAAAAAAAAACATACTCTACACCTTGTTTGTTTACAATCACTTGTATTAAATAAAAACGAATTAAAGAAAAAGTCGTTATTATACAAAATATATATATATAATATAATTATTTTTCCTGTTTGAGTCACTAAATTTAAACTTTTGTTAAAAATATCAAAATTTTCAAAATCTTGTAAAAGCAACATGAATTCTAAGAGTAAACTTCTTCAGATTTACAATAGCACATGCATTTAAAAAGATTTCTATTTCTCTTAAACATTATTTCCTTTAACCCAGAAATGAATGCTGGCTATATCCATTTTTAACAGGTGCATGAAATCAAGCTTACAGCTACTGCAGCCTCCTTAGACAAACATTCAGACTTGTACATGGTGCACCAAAGCACTGAGTGACACCCAGTGTGCTGCTCTCATAGAATGCCACCTTTCCAACAAATCAAATTTCTGCTTTGCGAGACCTTTCGTGGTCAGCCGCAAGTTCTGTTATTGTGAAATCGAAATGTGTATGAGCAACAGGTCCTCCGCTGCAAAGATCTGTTCACCATACATTTCATGAAGCCTAATTTAGTTTTCTGGTTTTAGCTGGTTTCCCATCCTGTTCAGGTCGGTCTGTTTTGCTAGGTTTAGAAGGGTTTTGGGCACTTCTTAATCTTGTTAGGCTGCGATTCTAGCCAACTGACCAGTTAAAGACCAGCTTGGCCAGAATAACAAACCAGTCTGATTTAGCTGTTTTTTCAGCAGGGCTGACGTTACCATGTGTAATGCAAAGCATTGGTGGGAGTGATGTAAAGTGTGCTGCCACTGGACTCTAGGGAAGTGAAAACGCATTCTCTGGAGCAATGAATCACGCTTCACCATCTTGTAGTCTGATGGATGAATATTGGTTGGGTGGATGCCAGAACAACGCTACCTTTTTGAGCGCTTAGTGCCGTCGGTTTGGACTAGATCCTTTTATTCCAGTGGTGACAAATCTTAAAGAGCCCACATTATGCTCATTTAGTTTTGCACATATGCTCATTTTTGGGGCCCGGTAGATTACATTTATATTATTTACGGTTAAAAACATATATACTGTAAATTTTTGAAGCACATCTTTCACCTTCTGCCCCAAAAGCTCTGTTTTAGTCATGTATTTAAAGCGCCAATTTCTGAAATGTCTACTCTGATTGGTCTGCTGGCCCAGTCTGTTGTGATTGGTCAGCCGCTTAGAGTGTGTTTTGGAAATGTAAACGGTATTATATCTATGGTAACTATGGTTTTGTTATTGGATGTCTATACATTTTTCTCACAGTGAAAAAACTAAATCACTTAGCCAACTATTCTTTGAGGGCAATTCAAATGTGTTACATCATGACGTTCAAACATCATTCAAAATGTTCATGAAGTCAGATTTTATGGTCTTTTATTCACATATAAACATTGATTAGCACACACACATAGAGTTTCCATGTGAATTGCAGTGGGAACTAAAGAGCTGCTCCATTGTGACAAATGATAAAAGACATTTGCAAATTGTGTTTCCTACAATAGATTGTAGATAAATATCCACCTCATCCAGTGAACCATCCTAATGGATCAAATTAAATCGTGAATAGTTTTTTCTAAACCAAGCCTGTTTTACTGATAAGTTCAAAAAAGTGATTCAGTCGCAAATCGTGCCTCGGAAAAAAAAAAAGTGTTGAGCGACGGCCTTTGCTTCTCTTCACTGCCTATGTATGTGGGACAGGGAGGCCTGTTCCGACCCTGTAAAAACAGTCCATTATGTTGGAAAAGAGCAGCTATCTTCCTAACATAGGGTGACCATATTTTAGTTTTCAAAAAAGAGGACAGTGGGCGCAGGATGCAGAATGGAGGGGGGGGGTTGTTGTGTTTGAGGGGGCTTAAAGTAGCCCCCAAAGTAGCGCAATGACCATATCACATATCAAAAATAAATATTTTACAGTCACCGTTTTGCAGATTGATTTTAAACACGGCTAAAACGCTTCCTACCAGTGGCCATCCTTCACAAAACTTAACATCAACCACAGTTTTATCATAGGTAGAATGCAAAATGTTTAATACAGGGCTTTAATACAAAAACGCATCTGTAAGAGGACGTATGGACATCACCCTACCTAACATCTCTTTTTGTGCTTGGAGGAAAATCATGGCGTGAATAAATGATGACAAAATGTTAATTTTAACTATTGCTTTAAACAGGGCTTCATACAAACATTCCTTTTTTAATTTCAAACACTTCTGTGTAGTTATGCTACATGCCCTATCGTTTACAAGCTGTTTTATTGATGTCTCTCCACGGTTGAAATGCTAACTGTGCGATTACATGAGACATTTCTGTAAGTTGGACTTTCTTTCAACACCTTTTGATGTTCATTCATGTTTATTTAATTTAGCAAGTGGGAACTGTAACTAGCACTTCATTGAGTCGAAAGGAAGAGATGAACAGTCCATCAAAACTAAGATCGATTACAACTGAGAAATGAATATTGTCTAGTGTCCACACAGCTGACATGTTTACCTGTTGTAGCTTATTCATGTTGAGGGGAAAAAAACCTGACACAGTCAAAAGCAATCAAAGTACTAATTAAACATCACCATTTTAGTCAAGTTTTCAATCCTCCAAAACTGTTTCATTTTTGGCTGAATATTTTTGGTTGCTAGAATTTCTTGTAGGCATTTTTCAACTAAATAAAGCCGATTTCCTAGGCATTCCAGACCTTAACTTTCTAAAAGTGTGTAGTGCAAGCCCTGTTTAAAGTAAGGAAGGAAATCCTTTTGGTGTGCTGCTTACCAGACAGATACTTTGGAAGAGCTAAAATCATTGTAAAATGTGTGAAAAAGCATATGCACACCGATTTTCAGGAAAATATATAAATGTAGAGCCATCTTTAAACCATACAGTCACACATTATCGAGTTTATTTTAATATAACAACTTTCCAGTGTCATAAACTGATGTCACTTATGTAAACACAGAGACATGACACCTGCTCAGCATGCAGGAACTAGCCTGAATCAGTCTCATCCAGCTGGATGTGTGTGTGTGTGTGTTTGTGAGTGAGCGTTTGTGAATGAGTGAGTGTGTAGAGTAAATGTCTGTGATCTGCATGCAAAACATCTACTAGACACTTCTGTTAAAACAAGTGTGAAGGGGGAAGTACAACAGATTTTAGCCGCAAATCAATGCTTGTTCCTCATATGCAAATAAGGCCAGGACAACCCTATTGAAAAAAAAAACAGCATTTGCTGGCCAGTGCTGTTTTGAAGAATGGCAGCTGGTTTTAGCTGGTTTAAGCTGGTCATGTGCAGGTCCTAAACTGGTCCTGAGCAGGAGCTAGTTGCTTAGGACCAGCTTAAACCAGCTCAAGCCAGCTGCCATGCTTCGAAACATACCTAACCAGCATATGCTGTTTTTCGACAGGGAAAAGATAAGGAAAAAACTTAAACTAGACAATGTAAAGAAATTAAGATGTAAGACTAACTGCATGCTGCCTCTTATAAGCAATCTAAAGTTCTATAGCACTGCACATGTATCCTTTGCAAAAAGGCTGTCCCAGAATGCATTGTGATAATCTCAGAGAAACCTAAATTTAAGAGGCATTAAAAAAGATGATTATAAGTCAAATGAAATTATACCTTAAATAGAAGTTTTTAGTGTTATTAGAGTGCCACGTTGTTAGCTTGGCAACATGCTAACATTGAATTGGTACGGTACTGAACGGTTTTGTAAAATAAATTTCAAAAAAGAACGATAATATATAAAATAGTCATAACTTTAAGCTTACTGTTTGTGTGCGTCCAGTGGGACATTATATACAATGCATCAATACAATCCAGTAGGCTACAGGATAGCTGTAGTTATGATTTCTGTTGATTCACACTTAACTGTACTGTTCACACTTCTGAGGGATACATTATCACTGGCCTCAGAGCTGCTCTGGCTGGTATTTTAAAAATGCTTTTAACAGCTTTGCATAATGTAGACAGACATAAAGTGCATGCTTCCTCTTTCTTCAAGAAATACTACGTGGGAGTACAGTGTTTGTCTTACTGACACAAGAACCTTTTGCTTTTCTGTCGAAACTTTTTTTTTAACTCCTCCTTTCCCTAGAAGTAAGAATCCAGACCTATTTTTGATCTGGTTCTTCACAGCTTAGTTGATGTGGTAATGATGATGGTGAAACTCTTGCAGTCTTATGCTGCTAATTATGTCATTTGCATGGAAGACTTGTGAAAGAGATGTTTGTTCTTGCCTAGTATGGTTGTATTTTACTGGCAGTGCTTGAGCAAGTAAGATTTTGGTAAACAATTTGGTTAAATTATTAGATGAAAAACTTAGAAGATTTAATGAAAATTAGAAAGGTTGCCATGGCAACTAACTGAAATAAATAAGATGAAGCACTAAAATTAAACTAAAACTGAAATAAAAACAAATTAAATTTATGAAATATAATTTATTAAATATACTAAATATTAATACATAGTATCAATATAATAATCAAACCAAAATGAGAACAGAATAGACTTGATACTATAATAGTATAGTACATAAATACTAAAATAACATGCATTCATTTATATTAATTAACTGGCAGTATAAGATATGATTTGATAAGATTTTATTTATTTAATAGTTTTATTTATTTGTTTGTTCATTTATATATTTTTAACTAGAAGTACTCTTTAATGTATCATTTAATATGTAAATACATTTTTTATTGTTTTATTTTTTAATAATTAATTCATTCTTTCAGTAATTTACTAATTGATTAATTTCAACCCTTTTTCCCCTTTTAAAGAAATGTGAATTTTCAGAATCTTTAAAAATATATTTTCTATTTCAAAACTTATTTTGTTTATTTGCTTATTATTATTATCTCTTTACACTTATTTGTGGTTCACAATCCATGTATTTGAAAATATGAAACCGTCCTAACGCCACACAAATGCATGCATTCATCTGTGTCTTCCCGATCGGTTTACAATGTTCTTTACCACATCTTTCTTTCTTTCTTTTTTCTGTCTCTCATTTCTGGAATGTGTGTTGTCATGTGACCCTGTTATTGATTAACCGTTGCCTCTGTGGTCACTTGTTTGCTGGACAACAGCACGTCAGATGAACATTTTATGGAATTATGGGTGGACTTCATAATTTTAACTAATTCAGTTTTATAACTGATTAACAGCAGGCTATACAGAGATGACAATGAGACAGAAAGAGAGGCAATATTGGAGTCAACAGGAGCTACCCATGTGACCTACATAAAAGCCGCTGCTCGCCCTGAAGTTTGCCTGGCCAAACCGCCACTGTCTGCTTTAAAACAAAGACCCCAACCGCCCCGTGTGCTGCTGAGGCCTGACCTTTATAAAAGTAGAGTCTAGATGAGCGATACAGCTCAACAGTCGTGTGTTTGCTCAGCTGTAAGTGTGTGTGTGTGTGTGTGTGTGTTTGTATGTATGGAACAGGTACTACAGGTGGGACACTTCAAGTAGATTATTTCCCCTTAAAAGATTAAATGATGTTGACAACATAGTGGTCTTTGTTTATCGTCCAAAAGTAAACAAAAATGTATTTAAAAATAATAATAAAAACAATTAGGGCTGCAGGTGTTACATGTCTGTGTTTTATCCTGTGACCTAGTTTTGCCAATTCTGTTTAATTAGTTATTGAGTTCACCTGTCGAGTCCTCGTTATCTGCACTATATTAGTTCCTGTCTTTTGAGTTTGAGTTTGTCGGTTATTGTTAATGTCTTCATGTTGGTGCAGCCTGCTTCTAAGATTTCCTTGTATCCTCTCCTTGGACTATTATTAAATGTGTGAATTTAGATGTTTCTCCTTCGTCGTGAGCCTACCTCTGCACAACACGTAACAGCAGGATTTGAGGAAAATAGTGATTATTTAATTATGATTATTATTTTTTTTAAATGACATTGAAACAAATTTCAGGTTTGTTTATATATCAGTATAGAAAGAAAGAAAGAAAGAAAGAAAGAAAGAAAGAAAGAAAGAAAAGTAAAAATATATATTTTACTGTAAAATAAAAAACAATCAGTTTTAAAATTATAATAATAATTTTATTTGACAATTACAACTGTAAATTTACAATACTAATATTTATTGTTGTTTTAATTTAACATTTTCAAACATTAAATCATCAAAGTTTTATTTTGATGAAAAATATGCAGGTAGCTGTTTAAGCTTCTCTTTGGTTGAAAACACCTCATTACAAGTATGTGTTATTTATGAGTTCAAATAACCGTGCATGCCCTAATAATAATGTATATTAATATTTTGTTATTAATAAATAGTAATAATACAAATGAATTCATTATCTTTTACTGCACAAAACACTTTATCAGCACAAACCTTGTTACATATGAACCTATATTGCATAACCCATAAAATACCACTCCACATTTTCTTTTACCTCCCCCAAAAGGTTTTCATTACCATCAGTACACTTTTCATCTGCCACAATTTGTTTCCCAGTGCCTTTATGTGGGCTTTGCTGAGTTCCTCTGTAGATGACCCAAGTTTGTTTTGTTTTGTTTGTTTGTTTCTCTTACAGTATTGTTTAGTGTCTCTATAAATAGAGTTTGTGTGAGTTATCGGCTCAGAAAAGACAAAGGCCTTTGGCCAGAGAATAAACAAAAGGCTTTTTTGCATCTAATATTAGAAGGTGACTCCTTCAAAACGATTTTCCCTTTTCCTTCGATGTTTCCTTTACACAAATCTGAAATAGATTTAGCTCGTTTTAACCTCAGTGAGGGGTTTATTGAGCAACTAGATGACTAAGAAATGATTTTAGAATGTATTCCACATAGACGGCTCAGTTTATGATGAGCACATGATTAGACTTGCCGTGTTTCCATTTAGGCTGATTAAGATGGCACGTGTGCTGGCGGAGCGTCCTTGAGGACCGACAATCAATAATCAACCTTTGGATTCATGCCATTGCATTCCCACTGATCAAGCCTTCAGTAACATGCCACACATCAGTCATATGATCAGTTTCATCATTCTTTATCATATAGCTCATTCCTCCTTTGTTATAGAGCACAACTGCGACTGTCCACTTTTTCAGTAATCTTGGTTCCAGAAGTATTTTTCTCAGTCACTTTCATCATAGTAAAGTTCTACAAACATTATTTTAACACATAAAAGTGTAACTTTTGGTTAAGTTCATTAAACTTCATTAAGCAATTTATTCAGTCTTTTGAATATATTATATTAATATTATTGGTATTAATATTAGTGCTGTCAAATGATTAATCGCGATTAATCACATCCAAAATAGACGTTTTGTTTACATAATATACCTGTGTGTACTGTTTATATTTATTATGTATATATACACACATGCGTGTATATATTTAAGAAAAATATGTTAATGTTTATATATTAAATATATTTATATATGATATAAATTATATGAATATAAATATACAATATATGCCGTATGTGTGTGTATTTATTTATACATAATAACTATACACAATACACACACATATACTGTGTAAACCAAAATTTTTATTTTGGATGCGATTAATCTTTGATATATATATTTGTCATAATTTCTTCAATTCAAACCAATTTTTTTATTTAATTCAAATTTGATACATTTTGGGGAACTAAACCCAAAATTGCAGGATTCCATGACATTCCATGTTATACAGTAAATTATTATTGTCTATGTATCCCACATTGCAACACTGAAACATTCACGTGGCCCTTTGTACTTAAATTCTTTTATCAGGGAATTTACTACTGATCCCATAAAACAATGCAAATGACAAAAACAAATTATTATGGTATTATAAAATAGTGATTTAAAATAATTGATAATTTTATAATAATTGAAAAACAACTTTTTAAACAATATTTTGCAAAATATTGTAGTTTGAAAGTATTGGTAGACTTATTTTATTCCATCGTGGACAGAGACAGAGCAAAGTAGTATTAGTTTAGAGCACCACTTTGATCTTTGAGAGTTCAGGAGATTTTAGTGAGAGCTTCCTGAAAATCTTTCAAATATATCATCAACTTCTGCAACAGGTTTTCCCATCTTCTCTATTTGGACTTCTCTAGTTCTCTAGCTTCTAACTTTCAGTTTCTATCTCCAAAAACACAATATAGCACAAAGGTGAAATTAATAACTAAAAAGAACTTTTACAATGACCATGCTTGTCAAACTTAGATTTGGTCGTTTTGTCATAAAAGGATATTGCATGGCTCCAGAAGATTTGATATAATGCATGTGTTGTATTGTTAAACTTGTGATCATTAACAAATTTGTGTTATTAACTAATTATAATTTTGTTAACGGTTAAAAACTGAACAAACCTCAGTCCTTTAAAAACCATGCAAAGCACATAAAAGGCTCTTCTAATCTGAGACCAGCAGTGACATATGTGCTAAATGTGGTAGTTGTGAGCCAGCTGGGTCATGCAGACCTCCTTCAACCGATCTGGGCTTTGTTCCAAATCTCATTTATGTCATGTTACAGCCATGAGAGCGCCGTAAATTCAGATGAGAAGAGGGTGAGATGCACTAAAGTGATTGCATCTCTTTCCCTCTCCTCATCTCTCTTTTGCTCTCATCTTTCTTTCTTTGCACTCTCACTCACTTGCTCGTAAAACAAACCAATCAGTTAGATGGACTAAAACTGAGATGTATAGTCGTCATGTCCTTTAATGTTGACAGTACATTGTGCTCTGCTCTGAATGGGTGTGGCCAGAGATGCTTTTGAGGGTGGAGCTTCTCACCACAAAAGCTGGCACACCAAAAACCACAAACAAGGATCTACTACGGATGTGTTCAAACGACAACAAAAGCCCACCGGTAATCTACAGAGTCCAGTTATTAAATATCTGCTATTATTTAGAGCAAAGAAAGATAAACCAAGATGAGGTATTTCCAGAAAATCACCCTAAAATTGATTTTAGCGAATCCATAGCAATGATTGATTAAACTGAAAGCGAAACATGTTATGCTGATACAGTAAACAAGTCTATCACAGGAAAGATTGTTTGTGTTCTGTCATCATTTACTCATTCCAAGCTCGTTCCATGAGTTGTTGTTTTTTCATGAGACACAAAGGGAGAACATGGAATGGAATGTCCCGACTGCAATTTTCGATATATTGAAAAAACTTTCTGACTGAAAAACACTGCATTAAAATATCTACAGTGCATACAGTTGATGAACTATTTTATTTCTGTGATCGCAAGACACGTCAACGTCTAAAGGAATAGTTCACCCCGAAATGAAAATTTGCTGAAAATGTACTCACCCTCAGGCCGTCCAAGATGTAAATGAGTTTGTTTATTCATCAGAACACTTGCTCACCAGTGGATCCTCTGCAGTGAGTGGGTGCCGTCAGAGTTCAAACAGCTCATAAAAAAAACAAAACGCAATGATCTTGCCAAAATACGTGTCTATAATCCATAATTACACTTCCTCCATTGTAAAAGTCCACCTTCTGTTGTCGTTTCACATCATAATCCACGCACCGACATATTTGTTTAGCCCTGTTTTGGACAGTTTTCACATACAGATCTGTGCATATTTCTCTCCTGAGACTTGTTACAGCACTTGCATATCATAATCTTTTATTAATTTTGATTGCTTCCATTGTCCTCATTTGTAAGTCGCTTTGGATAAAAGCGCCTGCTAAATAACTTAATGTAACGTAAATGATACAGACAAGACAGCTTTTTTAACTGAGAAAAGCAATAGTATGGATAGAGGACTCATATTTTTAGCTGTAAGCAACAGTTTGAAGGTAAAATGACTTGATGGATTTGTTTATTAAACAAGCAGCTTTTTACTTCAAAAGACGTTAACTGTGTGGATTATTGTGATGTTTTTATCAGCTGTTTGGACTCTCATTCTGACGGCACCCATTCACTGCAGAGCATCCACTGGTGAGCAAGGGATGAAATTCTACATTTCTTTAATTCTTTTCTGATGAATAAACAAACTAATATGTTCTTTAATATTTAAATATTGATTGCAATTTAAAATACTTATGTACCATGTCCAAGTTGTTGCACTTGGAGTAAAACATAGTAATAATAAAAAACACTTGACATTTTTTTGAAGACTGTCACTATCAGATCTATTTCCAGTAACACAAGTGCATTATTGGTAACAGCAAACCTTAACTATAAAACTGCACGAAATCCAGTTGCCCATGTCTATATCTTGCCATTCTGAGCTTTAGTGTTAAAATATTGATAAAGAGATCAGTCTCCAGTCATTCAGCTGTGTGTAGACTGTGATGTCTATTGTGTAATTTATCAGTCTGCAAGAAATACACACAGGGAACTTGGAAAGACTGTTTGTTTTTTGGTTTGCTCTTGTCTGATGATTCAAAAATAGAAATGCATCAAAACAGGTTGTTATTGGTGGAAATAATTTCACAGCACTGCGGAAGTCTTTGATCTCATCTGATAATCTGATTGGTCAATGCGGCTTTCTGCAGTCAGATATTTTATCATAATAACTAGGGCTGTCAATTTAATATTGATTCGGAGCATTTTATATGTGTATAAAGCAATAATAAAACTACTACTACTAATAATAATAATAATAGGTAAAACATTATTAATCATGCCTCCCAGACCTATACAAAATGTTAATTCCATACAAATTGATATGGAAAACAAACAACATATTGACTTTTAAAGCCTTTTTTGTTTGTGTTTTATGCAACAATAAAGGTTTTGAATGGTCTTTATTTAGATGATTATATATGCATATGTCATTCAGTCTAATTAATGCAATTAATTATGCCCATTTCAATTAATTTGAAGTTTTTTTTCTTCCCACAAATATGGGTTAAACTCCAATCAGTATTTATTTATTTATTTGATAAATAGCTAAATAGCTGGAAAATGTCAGACTTATGCAGTCATATGGTCATGATCATAAAATAACCCCTGAATGCTGTCCCTCGTGTATGAAAATGGCCATTTTTAACTTTATCGTTACATTTCTGTCACATGTGGTTAAAGAAGAAGAGTCGATTTACATTCTGAGCAGGGAAATTCCCAACTAGTGTGCATGAAGCACCTGTGCATTTGTACGTGAATGGAAACCCTTATGTATATATTTGCTGAGGAAGTGTGCATGTGTATCACGTATAATTTAATGGATTGTCAAACAGAAAATCAGCAGACGTGTAAAGTATACGGTAAAGCTTAACAAAAAAAAAAGGAATTCTCCGAAATCACATCAGAGCAGAAAGATGCTTCAGTTCTCAGATATTTACAAGTATACTGCATCTAAATTTGGAGGCACTGTTAATTTCCTGTTTTGCTTGAACAGCAGGGCAGAAACCTGTCAGCACATCCTCACTTATTCAGGGGGACAGCAGTGATATGATAATGCTCATGATGATGTGATATACTACTATTTCTGTAGTGTACAGTATGTTTACTGTGCACAGTATGCAGATT